>NC_139656.1:25004207-25021707 GCF_951799395.1 Argentina silus | reverse complement strand
CCAAAACATCCAAGTCGGCCTGTTGTTGTAACATGTGCTTCAACGTCTGCTCCATCCGTTCTGTCTCTTTCCCATGCTGTCCTGCCTGCCTGACTATAGGGCTGGATGATCTCATCCCTCACTCACGTATGCAACCATTGGGTATGCCAAAATCTCTCTCTCTCTCTCTCCCTCTCTCTCTCTCTCTCCCCCCCCTAGGGTTCTGATTGAACGGCGTTGTGAGTATCTGGACGCCAGCCTTTTGGCTCCGTTGTGTCAACCATCCTGTTCTGTCTCTGTCAGGGGAGACTGGTGGAGGTAGACATCGGAAAGGACAGGCTTGTTGTAATGCATGGAACGGAACGAGGAATGGTATCAGCCACGGGTTTGATTCCATTCCTCATTCCGTTCCATTCTTGACAATGAGCCCGAACCTCTGCTTCCTACCTCCACCCGTCTCCACTGATTACTTTAATGTATATACTGTATACAATACATGGTCCGGGTATTCCAGGGTAATTCAGTTTAGAGCTAAAATCTGGGGATTAGCCACTTGATCGGGAGTGTCCAGGTCAGAGCAGGGCAAAGTCCTTGGAGGCATGGAAGCACAGGTTGAGAAGGTGGAGGAGAAGGCAGATGGGAAGGGTGGAGGTGAGATAAGACAGGTGTTAAAAACAAACGTAGGTCAGGGAGAAGAGAGACAGATGTACCTCTGGGGGAGGTTTGAGTTCTTTTGTTCCTTGTATTCATCACCCATTCACTTTATCATCAATAAAGATGCCAAGAAGAAGAAGAAAAAAAAACAATACAGACAAATTAATCAATCACATGAAAGGTCTGGACACTGTATATGACTTCTCCCATCGCTCTCTCGCAGTGGTGGGGAAATGAGGGTAAAGCCATCGGAAACGTAGCCTTCTACTGCCTTGCAGTGTAGCAGGCTGGCCCCAGCGCCGCGTGTTGTGATAGCCCTCCGGGTCATTAGCAGTAATCAAGGGGACCTTTCTCTGACTTTAATCCCCACAAGACACACTCCACTCGGGCGTGGAGACCTGCTCCAGGTGGTCTGGATCTCTCACTGTAGCTCTGGTCCGGATAGCTCAACACCATTGACGAAACTGAAAACAGCTCCATCAATGTCTTCACTATCACATACTGTACTGTACTTCCCGTCCAAGGTAAAAAAAAGAAAAAAAAAAGAAGAAAAAAAAAGGAAAACGATTTGAGGTTGCCGCATTTGCTATAAACGGGTGCCTTACATTTCAAATGGACCTCAGAGATAGATTTAGGAAGACGTATTTGTGATGGTTACACAGAATCGTGACCACACGTAAGTGGCCGGTTTACCATTTTCTCACATTACATTTAAGTGATTATATACAGCGTGTTTATTTGAAGACTGAGATGAGAGTTGCGTAGCGGTTGCTGAAAATATTTGCGGAGTAATCAGAGTCTGAGTGCTAGCGGATTTCCCAGCTAAGCCCCGGTAGCTCATCCCAGTGCAGGCCAGTGTGTGGTTGGAGCTGTCGCTGTAGCCCTGGGTCCATAAATCAAAAGTCCCGCTTCTCCCTGCCCCTCTCCCCGCTGTGCAAATTCGTCCAATTAGACACGGCCCCACAGGGAGGCATTCAGTGTGAAATGTGACTGCCACTGCCTGCAGATTAAGCCACAGTAAAGAGGGTTTCACGGACACGCTCATTTACGGACCATCAGCAGAGACACTGGCTCACACACACACACACACACACACACACACACACACACACACACACACACACACACACACACACACACATACACACACACACACACACACACACACTCTCTTTTCACACCAGGCCAATTATCCTAGGTGTTAATGAATTCTCACCTCAAGCTGATCCGCCTTACACTACTGACCCTTCGTGGCGACATAATCCAGGACACTGATGGGGCCTTATCAGACTAAGAGATTTACATGTGCCATGGGAGGCCAGGTGTCTGTTTCAATGATGTCTGAGCACCTCTGACTGAAAATACATAACCTGGAGAGGTTAAATTGAGGTGACAAATTACCAGAGGATTGAGATGGTTCCATGAAAGGAGGGATAGACAGAGAGAGAGAGAGAGAGAGAGAGAGAGAGAGAGAGAGAAAGTCTCCCCATTGGAATCCCAGTCAAGGTTACCTTGAAACTAATGTGTCAGAAAACTACAAGTCATGACTGAACACAACGCTACACTTAAGGCAGGTCTTCAGATCAATGAAATCACTCACCTGACCTCACTTAGTTATACACGACAGAGAAAGATCCCCCGGCGGAGGCATCATCTGACCAGCTCACCCACAGTTCACAGTGATGCTTTCATGTTCGTTACACATGTCGGCCTCTGGCCTCATATTATTTTCTGATTCACCAAAAGTGGGTCATTTGGTTGTTGCTGGATTGATGAAAAATCGACAACAGAAACATAAAAAATCACCGGTGTTACAGACCAAGTCATATAGGAATGTCTATTCACTGAAAAAAACAGACTTTTTCTCAAGGGGAGAACTACACTAAAGGCACAATCTTGATTTGTTCTGCTGTTTAATGGTCATTTCAATTCATGATGCACATAGTAAATAATTGTAATAGTAAATGCCTATTGCGCTTAATACCACTGTCTTACCTTATTATATGACCCATGATAATATGAGGTTGTTTAACTTAAACAAATAATGTACATCATCGAAATATGTTTAAATATTTTCATGTCATGGACTGTCTTGCATCCGAAGGGTGAGAGAGGTCACATTTCCCATCTCTTAACTTTATAACAAAACAACTGGTGGTGGGCCAGCCATTTGGCTTAAAAAAGAATTGCGATATCTATTTTTTAAAATAGAGTAAGGGTCAACCACTCTTCCACATGTTATCACTGCACCAAAACAGGTGATTTAAATCCCTTTAAATGCTCTTAACCTGGTGGTAATGTCTTCAGAGGTGAAGGAGATTTTAACACGGAACAGCTTTAAGACAGCTAATAATCTTAACCCTAGCAACCTCTAAATCCTTTTACAGAAATCAGGACATATGGCGTCACATCTTCCCACCTGATCGGTGATACCCATCAAGGGTCAGTTTCCCAAAAGCTTTGTAGCTAAAGTAATACTTTATCTTCCGCTCCTCTCCTAGACCGGCAAAGTTCTTCACTTAACAAATGTTGTTCTTTCACGCACAGGGGATTGACCTACAAACATTGATGTTACAATTGTTGCTCTCTCCTCTCGCGGCTTTGCGGGAGGGTGGTCGGGAGAAATTAAGTACGACTTAACCTACAAAGCTTTAGTGGAAACTGACCCTAAGTCATACCATCACCAACCTGCTCTGTACTGTTCTGAATAAGACTCCTTTCTTCTCAGATACAGATGGTTAGTTGGAACTATATTCAGCGAAACAACAAGATGGTGGTGTTCTGGTGTGTCTTCAGTTGTCTTTGTGTGATGCTCTGTGTGGGTTTGTCTCTGGAGAGGCAAAGCACACAGCGGGACATCAAAGCTGTGCTGTGCGACCTCTGCCATGCCCTAAATCACAGTGGCAGGAGAGAAGCATGGCCACACTCATCTTAATCACACAACAACAGTTCTTTCTGAGGGAAAACACAGAGATGCAGAGGACGCCTGTCTCTACAGCACACACCAACAGCATTGCAGATATACACTAGAAGAGAAGGAATTTATCCGAAAAGATATTCAGTGCTCTTTATCACAAACCAATGAGGACATCTTTTGATTGAAGAGCTTACAACATATAATTTGTGACACTTTCATTTGTTCGCAATTCAGTCTTTCTTGACGGATGGATAAAACACCACTGAGCGTGGTGATTCACAACCAACAGTAAAGCGGTGGAATTCTAAATCACAATACACACCTCATCAGAAACATCACCGGCAGCCACTCCAACACGACCCTTCTGAACAAATATCAAATCAGCCTGGCTGACAACTCTAGCTGACCTGCATAATGGTTTAATGGTGAGCAAATGGCTGGTGAGAGCGAGGACAGGGGTTTTAGACTGATAGTATCTTTTAACATCATTAACAGGGACTGCACCAGTCCTGTCAAGGAAGGGCCGACATCCTGGCTGCAGCTAAGTATACAATTGGTTGTGACTGAGTGTCCCTGTAGCACCCCCCCCCCCAACCCCATCCCACACCCACATCCTTGACATGTAAATGCATCAAGCCATCCCCTCCCTGAATACAAGGTATAATGTTTCCATAATGTAATGGAGTTTGATCTGCAGTGTCCAATGTCCAATATGTTGCTGTTATGCAGGAGTTAAGAGCTCTCTGGGGCTGATCAGGTTCACACACACACACACACACACACACACACACACACACACACACACACACACACACACACACACACACAGGAACCCCCAGACTGAGTAGTTGAACTGTGTCTATACCATCAGGTAACCACAGACATGACCCTACGATCAGAACTCAGCAAACTGATACACTACCTCCTCACATGAGGGGGGGGGGGTGGATAGACAGACAGTGTCTCCGTCGGACACTGTATCCATGACAAAGCGGCGTCCCTGGGGAGCCTTCGTCCGGGCGTCCAACCCGAGTAACATACGGCTGCAGACCTCTAATCAATGAGGAATCCAGAGATGCCCCGGTCTCCTCGCCTGCATTTGTTAGGTTTGTTTAACAGGGGGGAGAGAATCACATTAAAGTCGAGGGAACTAATGACACGAGGCGACTGACATAAATAAAGTTAAGTGGGGGGGTCCTAGGGCCCCTTTAATTGACTTACTGCCAATATTTTGGGACTGCGGTCAGGAGCGAGACACCAAGCACAGACTCCAAGTCTGATAGGTTTGAATTACATTAGACATTGATATTTGACCAGAAGTGACAATAGGGGACAGGTAGCTCATTATGCTTAGCAGTCTAATTGAAATCAGATTGACAGGGGGACAATAAGCACCATCTTCCAGTCCTCCATTCAACACCCCTTGTGTGTCATTGGACTAATCCTGTTCTTAAAGTCCGGCTTGAACATAAACGACCCTAATGGACATGTCAGTTTAAAGACATACTGACACACCGTTCCAAGTGATTTGTTTACAGACCCCTGAAATATGTTGTGTGTGGGTTTGCTCGACGACACGTCTCACTGAAACAGAGACAGACAGACAGACAGACAGACAGACAGACAGACAGACAGAGTCAACAGATCTAGAAACATGGGCGCCACATTCTTCATGGGGCTTGCTGAAGTGAGAAGCGTCCTTGCCTGACAAGCCAAACGTTTAGACATGTCTGCAGGGGAACGGCGGTTCAGCATGCCCAGGGGCCACCTGAGACTCCGGACCACCTGCCCTGCTACCACTCACTGGAATGACAACTACAGCAGCTGGCAGAGGGATGGACACACACATCAACAGCCAACATGGAGTGGTTAACTGTCTAGGGTCACCACCACAGCCATGACCCAGCCCAGCCCAGCCCAGCCCAGCCCAGCCCAGCCCAGCCCAGCCCAGCCCAGCTCAGGCCAGCCCAGCCCAGCCCAGCCCAGCCCAGCCCAATACCCAGAACTCAGCCTAGAGCCCAGAGCCTTGAGTCCAGTGCCCAGAGACAGCATGGCACCAGCTCACCACTGAGGTACTAGAGACCCCTGTAGCCACCCTAAGGCAGGTGGGCCCCTGAGCCCCCTAAGGCCCAAATCTGTTACCAGACAATCACCTACAGTCTATTGGAAATGTGAATAAATCCAGTAATATTTAAGCTACTCAGATCTCTTGCGCGTGCTGCCTCTCTGTGTGACGGAGAAGAGCGTCACTGGCTGCACGGGCAGCGTATGATGAGCCGATTACACACACAATTACACACACAATTACACACACACACACACACACACACACACACACACACACACACACAGCAAACATGTTCCCTCCCCCTCCATTCTGGCTGGCTAGAGCTGTGGGTACACATCAATGGGTGCACACGCAGTCAATGTTTAGCCATTCCTTCACTCTTCAAAACAGAGAACTAGTGGCAGTTGTTTTCTGCCCTAAGTCTTCCCGAACGAGAGACGCATTTCTTACTTCACATTTCATACTTCTGTGCTTGATTCTAGGTAGGCTAAGGATTCTCTATTTGCGTTGTGGGCGCACGAGAAATCGGAGAGGTGGGTCCAATCCATGTCAGGGCCTGGGATTTTACGGTACACCAGGGCAGGCTCACCAGTCCCCCCTAAACCCGCCCACTCCGTTGGCGAATCCCACAGAGTGCCACAGGATTAGTGCCCTGTTAATGGTGCTTATCAGCGCATGAGAGTGCAAACAGCATGGCCATTTTACACCCTAATCTGGGAGAGAGGGACTAAATCCCTGTGTGATCCCAGCCAGAGCAGCGGCCGTGGGCCCACCGACACCCTGCTTTCAGCGCCCTCTCCTGAACTCCTCTGACGACTCTATCAGAGAAAGCACAGCACACCGACAGCACGCAACACACACACTCATGCACACAGACACACAGACACACAGAGACACACACACACACACACACACACACACACACACACACACACACACACACACACACACACACACACACACAGACACACACACACACACACACACACACACACACACACACCACACACCCATCCAGAGCATCCAGACTCGGTCTAACGGGCTCCGGAACAGTTTGTACCCACAGGCCATAAGACTGCTCAATTGACACCCCCACCCCCCCACCCTCCCTGCTCAACCCCCCTTCCCTCCCGGAACTTGAGCAAAATACCCCCCCCCCCCCCCCCCTTGATCAGTTGACACTGCTCTGGCACCACCTTTGCTGCTACATAACACTTGGCATTGTATTACTATTGTTATTTTTGCAACCATTACTGCTGCTACTTACACTACACCCTATGCACTACTATTGTCACTGTTTTATTATTGCTAAATTATATTGTATTGTTGATTCGTTGATTTGTTGATTGTTGTTGACTGTTGTTGACCGAGGAGCAAGATCCCAAAGCATTTCACAATATCAATTATGGCTGTATGTGATGTACGTGACACATACAATTTGATTTGATTTGATTTGATTTGATTTGATTTGATGTGATTTGATTTGATTTGATTTGATTTGATTTGACACACACACACACACACACACACACACACACACACACACACACACACACACACACACACACACACACACACACACACACACACACACCTCAGTAGAAAGGAAACACTACTGCAACCCCCTCATGTCCACTCTCTAACCACCTGATGAGTTTTTCTTTGTAAAAGGAATTTCGTGACTGCAGAGTCAAAATCTGCTCCAACACAATTACAACACCAATCCCATTTGGCGCCTTTAATGACATCAGGTTACATTTATAAAGCCCCTTTCTAAAGAAACCAATTAGATTAATGAGCAAAATGAGGTACATCAAGCAACTAAAGGCCAACCTGATTAGATTAGTGACTCTGAGTGAAAGTACATCCTAGGTCTAGGAGAGAGGGCAGAGCAGTGTAAAAAAGGATATCTAACTCAGAGTGTAACACAATGGAGAAAAAGCTGCCATTATTGACCACGATGAAGAGGTTGTGAGAGGATAGTTAAAGGTAGACACTAAGTGGGATGCTTGTCATGACTTTCTACCCTAATCCTACCTTTAACCCTTAAACCCCTTTAACCATAACCCTTACCTAACCCTAATCTTTAACATCACCTTAACCATTTTACATCTCAGCCTCTATGGCGTGACTCTATCTGCGTCGTCCCAAGACTCCCACTCAGCCTTTACCCATAGATAACTAGCTAACTTGCTAATTGAAGGGCAATCTGGGATTCAAACAATAACAAACAGGTCTCCCTGACACTTTTTGTGGTATACAGCTAAGGGGTAGTGCTGGAGAAATGTTACCACTCTCAAATTCATAGATGGAGATATGGATGCAAGGACTGACCATCCATGAGATCGACATTATTGTTTTAATCAATGTTTTGAAGCTATAAAGTGATTGTGTTTTACATACATATTGTTTACAAACAGTGAAGTAAAAAACAAGCTTATGTTTTGGATTCTGATGGGGGTAAGACAGTTGATCTAATCTCATGAGGGATTGATAAGTTACATTTCTTCAAGAAACAATCAATGGCTATATATCATTCATTTAAAAATGGTCCAGATTCCCCCTTTAACGTTTGCTAAATTAACCATAAGTCCATTCGTCTATTCCCCTCTGGCTCTCAAGCACCATGTTTTGGGGCATCTAATATAGAGTTTTCCCCAGCAGAAGAAGAGATGATTAGCCTATGCTGTGGTTGGAGCGTTATCCGGGATGTCTGTCTGAAAAAAGGTGGTGAAATTAGGTAAGCCTTTAATTCAGTTGTCCACACCTAACACTTTAAATTCGTCTAAGCTTCTTAAGTGCCATTACTAGCTCACGGTTTAATCAAATACCTTATACACAATGAAGTGCTTATCAAATATTTCAGAATACTGCGGTTCCAATACTGTAACATATTACCTATTATGTCTAAGTTCTTAAACAATTCCAAAGAGTGCTAATGACGAAACAACATGGAATTCATAAGCATCTTTGAACCTGGGGGAGGGTTAAACCCTGAAAATGTACAGTATGCTGAACACTGGCAGTGTGAACTCATGTAAGGTGTATTCTAATGTATATGTGTCAGTCCAGGGTCATACCGATGATTCTACATGCACATAAATGTCAAATGTTGCTCACTCATCCAGTTAGTCACACCATCGATTCCAGGGAACAAGCAACAGCAATGGCACGGTCAGATGAAGCAGGAGCCATGAAATAAATAAATGGCTTGGTTTAAACACCTGCTACAGTTAAGCTATTTTGGCATTCCTAAGATTGATTCTGGGCCCAAGGAGTGGATTACTGAGAATAAAGACAGCCACAGTGTTGGTGTGGTTAATCTAATTCTACAGTACAGAGCATACAGTGTGTGTGTGTGTGTGTGTGTGTGTGTGTGTGTGTGTGTGTGTCAATAATGAAGACATTTGGCCCCATTTGTCACGGTTTAAAGAAAAAAACAAAAGACATTGAGTGGATACAAATAGGAAGCAAGGGGTTTTAATGCATTGTACAGAGACTCAAAAATGCATAATGTCTCAGTGACAGAGCAAAAAGTGAAAGCTAATCTGCGAATACACACATAATACGTTTCGACTACAAACAGAAATGTAGGTCTGTTTCTTACATTACAAGATGAGATAAACAGGGAGTAGATACCTCCTATCCCCTATCTTTGGGAACATGAAAATTAAAGTTAGAATATTGTTTCCTACAAGTTACAGATGCAGTCCTGATACAAGGCTCGGGTACATCATCAGAATACATAACGATGTGTATTTCTCTCTATCTCACACACACACACACACACACACACACACACACACACACACACACACACACACACACACACACACACACACACACACACACACACACACACACACACACACACACACAGTGTATTGCCAAAAGGTGTCAGGTCCCTAGATCTGTGAGTGTAAAAGACAAGCTGACAGTGTTGCACACAGTATGTGTTCCACAACCCTTGATTCTACTGTGGGTCTTACATTTGGTGCAGTGTGAAGGGGGGGGGGCCTAAGGGAGCCGTAACTTGGGACAATAACTCCAAGAGTGCTTGGACCTTTGGCTTTAGGCTATGTTAGACAAAGCTAGGTCCATGGGTATAAAACAGAGCAGGCCAGCCCCATCTACAACCAGGAGGCATGGCAGATCCAGAAAAAAAAAACCTCCAGTAGCTGTATGTCTGCCTGTACTGACAAGCGCTGCAGGCGTAAGCAAACAGAGGGAGCCGATGACGCGTCAGATATACGAGTGTTTTCTTTGTTTGGGGGAGGGAGGGAGCCAGGGAGGGAGGGAGGGAGAAAGTTGGGCAGCTGAGACTTCCTCTGTGAGCCAAGGTTCCTCCTCTCCTCTCCTCTCCCTTTCCTTCCCTTCCCTTCCTCCACCCCCCCCCCCCCCCCCCCCCACACACACACACCCTCCACCCCCGGTTGATTGATCTGGAGTGATTAAACCTCGGCCATCGCTCCCCTGTTTCTCATCACAGAAAAAAAAAAAACATGCTCTTTCAGCACCAGCACTCCCACCTCAGTTTAGCTGGCCTTACGCTGTGCAGGCTGAGGAGGCTGAGCTCTGAGCTCCAGGCTGAACACTAAATCCAGTCCACATATGGGCAGGCGGTGAGCAGGCAGGCCCGGGGCCCAGATCTTATCTACCCAGAGACCTTGCATCCATCTGCCCCCTGGATGATTCATCAGCCGTGTTTCCTCTCAAACGACAAAATCATCAGAATCACAGTCTCCACACACATTCATCTCCATCTGTAACTTTCATTTCCTTGGAAAACAACCCTCTCTCTCTCTCTCTCTCTCTCTCTCTCTCTCTCTCTCTCTCTCTCTCTCTCTCTCTCTCTCTCTCTCTCTCTCTCTCTCTCTCTCTCTCTCTCTCTCTCTCATCTATCCTTTTATATGGGCAAGGTGTGGGAGAACCAGAGAGGGATGTTTGTGTGAGTGCCTGAAGTCAGTGTACTGTAGCTGCTCCGGAATGTTCCATGTCAGAAGACTCTAGCTATAACCGTGCCCTTCGTGACACCGACACCACCACCGCCACCGCCACCGCCACCGCCAGCGCCACCTCGCGCCCTTCTCCTCGTGTTCTCTCTTCATCCTGTCTCTCTGTGGCATACTCAGCGTACCGGAGGATCCTCCTACCCTGGCCAGTCACTGAGCCTCCTGTCTCCGTCTGCCTGTCTCCAGTCTCCTCAGTCTGGTTGGCTGCTGGTCACAACAAGGGCTGGAGTGGGTGACAGAGAGACAGCACCCTGCAACATTAGCCAGACCACCTAGAAACAGGGGGGAAAGTGCAGTAAATGGTTTTGATTATTGTGGCTATCCACTTGCTGCCAGAGTTATATTTAACCGTTCCCATAAAGCGATGCTTGAAAAATGGACTTGGGAATGGCCTGGCCTTAGTGGTGGGCTGGGAGGGGAAGAGGAAGTGGCATTTCACCTCAGACGGCTCAGGGAATGTTTATGGGATAGATATGCTCTGGGGCAGATAGGCCGGAGGAGCTTGTGGGAGTGTGGAGGTGGGGGACGGGAGAGGGTGGGGGGCTGGGTTGTCTTGTGGTCTTGATGTGAAATGTTCTCACTTGTGGGCTTTCTGGGCCTTTTTTAGGCCTATTATATGAGGTTAACCTCACAGACAGATTGGAACTGATTAATTCCATCCAATGTTACAATAGTATTGCATTTTTATATGGCACTTTTTACAGAGATTGTAACACATAAAATCTAAATTGCTCGTGAGATACTCGTATCTTAGGATACTTGTATCTTTCCTTGTTGACAATATGACATGTCAAAACCTCCCCTATAACAACATGGGTCAAAACAGAGACAGCACCCATGTCCTTGTTCAGGTGTTCTGTTCTGTTCAAAATGCAAGTTATTATTATTATACTTAGATAGTATCTTTTCTTTGTTGCCAATATGACATGTCGAAACCTTCCCTACAACCACATGGGTCAAAACATGTCCGACATCTTAACAAATTCAACAGCTTTGACAGACAGAAGTTACCCCCCCCCCCGCCCCCGCCCCCTCCCCTTTTTATTAGTTCTTCGAAACAACCCAGATGTCATCCAATGCTGTATCCAATCACTGTCTAGCCTGTGAATGATTGACAGGTGGGAGGGGGGTTACAGTAGCTTGGTAGTAATGTTGTTAAGTGGAATGTTTGGCACTCCAGTCTGTGGACATGATGCCTGCTGGGAGCTGTGCACCCCTGCAAGCTCAGGTTTCACACTCATTTACTCAAATCTTCAACGTCTGGCAATGTCTCGAACACATGTCTTGACTTTGTATTGCATTTCTTCTCGAGAGAAAGAGACATAAACAGTTTGTGTTAACCATGAATCATGTCGTAATCAAGTCGCCACGTAAACACAAGCGAGGATCGCGGTGTGGAAACGGGAGGTTTTTCACCATGACACTGATAATGATTATGTTCAGCTCGATGCTTCAGATCTCTCCCGACTCATAATCCCAAACCCATAACTGGTTAAAGAATGAATTAAACAGTTCATACTTTACTGCATTTCTCACATCCATTAACGGACGGCTGAACCGGACGCTCTGTCATATTTCATTCATCTTTTTGATTCAGAGGACACCGTGTGCAACCTAGTTCATTCATTCCTTGTGTGTGAGTGTGCGTGCGAGTGTGCGTGTGCGTGTGTGTGTGTGTGTGTGTGCGAGTGTGTGTGTGTGTGTGTGTGAGTGTGCATTTCTCGTGTGTGTGTGTGTGTGTGTGTGTGTGTGTGTGTGTGTGTGTGTGAGTGAGTGCAAGTGTGTGTCTGTGTTTGTGTGTGTGCACTAGTGTTTGCGTGCGTGCGTGTGTGCGTGCGCGCGTGTGTGTCTGTGTGTGCGTGTGTGCGTGCGCGCGTGTATGTGTCTCTGTGTGTGTGTGTGTGTGTGTGTGTGTCTGTGTGTGTGTGTGTGTGTGCGTGTGTGCGTGCGTGCAGGTTTAATGAGAGCCGGCCGGCCGGCTGACGCAGGCTGCTGAAGCCATCGGTGGGGCTCTGACATTAAGCAGCGGCGGTGCTGTGCAGCGGCAGCCCAGCGGCCTCTCTAATCTGGCCTGATTTATGGTGTGCTCTTCCTGCGGCTCAGCCCCGGCCTGGAGACAGCCTGGCGTCCTCTCTCTCCCCCCTACGCTACCCACAACAGCCAACCCCCCCCCCCCCCCCCTCCCCCCACCTCACGGCCCAGTGCCCGCTCGTTGCCACCATTAGCATGACCATAAGCCACGCCGGGCCAGGCTAATATACAAGCCTCCACAGTTCCACTACAGTGTGTTGTGGTGGTGTCAGAATACCACGGTGTGCTGGGCTCTTTTACCCACATGTAATCGTGACATCCTACGTACTGTGATCTGATCACACACACACACACACGAGAAGAACGCCGATTCCACAGTCATTCACTATTGGCTGAATGCTAGCTGTTGTAATGTATGGAATATGTGGAACACATGCTTGAGACGATTCCTCATTGCGTTTCATGCAGTACAATGAGCCTGTTGTTTTTTTGTTTTTTTTTTTACCTCCCACCAGAACCCATAGCCCTTGTGATCTCCTAACCCTCTGGTCTTGTATGGAGGAGGAGAGTAGGTGACATTATCATGGAGGAACTGTCTTATCAATGCACTGTTAGCATGTTCCTCCTCCTCCTCCTCCCTCCCACAGCAGGCAAGGAGAGTCTACACAGCATGACATTTCACATCCCCCCCTTCTTCAAACTTTGAATGATTGTTTGTTGAATTATCATTGGGATAGTGTATCTCCCATGTTCTGCTATCTTTCCTGTCACCTACTCGTTTTCCCTCTCTCTCTCTCTCTCTCTGTGTGTGTGTGTGTGTGTGTGTGTGTGTGTGTGTGTGTGTGCGTTTGCGTGTGTGTGTGTGTGTGCGTGTGTTTGTGTGTGTGTGTGTGTGCGTGTGTGCCTGCATGCGTGTGTGTGTGTGTGTGTGTGTATGTATGTATGCGGGGGTGTTGATGAACTGACGGATTCATCAAAGTCACAGTGAGGGGAGTTTAACTGACATGACCAATGTCTCCTCTCCTGTTGATACAGTGTACGGATGGGCCAGACAGTTACACCTCCGAGTCCATACAGTACGTGTACATCCAGTGTCTGGAGAGAGGCCCAGTGGAGCCCACAGGACGATGGAACAGAGGACTTTATCAGGGTCTCAGGAATGTACATCAGGAGGAGGCACCAGGCCTATTAGCACTTCATCAAAGTCATATGTCTGTCTGTGTGTGTGTGTGTGTGTCTGTGTCTGTCTGTGTGTGTGTGTATGGTGTGTGTGTGTGTGTGTGCACTGTTCACATGAGAGTCATCTGTCTCATCTTAAGTGTGGTGTCAGAGTTGAGGCCATTATCTCCTCAGGGCTGAATAAACACAGAGGCTACACTGTGTCCCACACACATACATCCTATAAACACACCAACCCACCATCACGGCTCCACAAGGCTCCTCTCCTCTCCACTGCACGCACACACACACACACACACACACACACACACACACACACACACACACACACACACACACACACACACACACACACACACACACATACACACACACACACACACACACACACGTAACGTAAGACATCCAAACTACATACCCTGGTAGTGTTCTGTGTGAAAGTGACATGGTCAGCCAGGGAGCCTAATTTTACCATGGCTCTCTGACCCAGGCAGGGAGTGGTGGGAAGCAGCAGAGAGGCCCTGACCTGCTGCAGCCTCCGTGTCCCCTGTCCCCGGTTCCCTCTCCATGCTCCCGTGGGGGGGCCCTGGGAGCCTGGCAGAACATCCCCCCCCCCACCACCACCACTGTTCCCAGGGCTGCACCCTCCACGGTCCCACAGGCAGCCAGGCAGCCCTCTCCTCCCCGTCCTCCTGCTCTTGTCAGCCCCAGCACTGACACTGACACTGGCCCCAGGACCCTCTGGTTCCCAGGACCACAGCCCACGGCTTTCTTCTGCTGCTTTTTCCCAGAGCCTCTGCAACACTCGCCAGCGCGGGTGTCCCTCCCTTCCCTGTCTCTCTCTTCAACAGCGACTACCGTGGCGTTACCCACCGGGTCAGTGTCACCGAGTGCATTACGTTCAGAAGCGGTTCACCGGGTCAGTGCATTAGGATCAGAAGCGGTCTTTGACAAGCACCCTGTTTCTCGATCAGTAGGCAGGCCGTTGGTCGTTGTCTCATTGTGAGATCATTGAGATGGGACGGGCTGTGAGATCGTTGACATGGCTGCCAGGCTGTGAGATTAGAGGAGCCACTAGGTAGGGGACAGTGGAGGAGACCCACCCAACAGCGTGGGTGATGCGGGGGGGGGGGGGGGGGGGTGCTTAACTGGTCGTTGTTAATTGAGGCGAGTGTCTCAGGGGACGCTGGCTGTGCCTGGTATGAAGGGTGTTCGAGCGGGGAGATGCGAGGTGACACATGGGCAGGGGGACACGCCAATCACCAGAGGTGCGATGGGCTGTTTTTTTCTCTCCTTCTTTAATAAGGATGCCGCTGCCAACTGCAGCTAGGCACACACTCTCACACTTCCAGAGGGTTAGGGTTAGGGTTAGGGTTAGGGGGGGGGGGGATTACTTATAACAGCTAGGCACACACTCTCACACTTCCAGAGGGTTAGGGTTAGGGTTAGGGTTAGGGTTAGGGGGGGGGGGATTACTTATAACAGCTAGGCACACACTCTCACACTTCCAGAGGGTTAGGGTTAGGGTTAGGGTTAGGGTTAGGGGGGGGGGGATTACTTATAACAGCTAGGCACACACTCTCACACTTCCAGAGGGTTAGGGTTAGGGTTAGGGTTAGGGGGGGGGGGATTACTTATAACAGCTAGGCACACACTCTCACACTTCCAGAGGGTTAGGGTTAGGGTTAGGGTTAGGGGGGGGGGGATTACTTATAACAGCTAGCCCTATTGTGCAGGGTAGAGAGGGACAGATGTAAAAATAGACAGACAGACAAACAGACAGACAGACAGACAGACAGACAGACAGACACACAGACAGACAGCAGGACAAACAGACAGACAGACAGACAGACAGACAGACAGACAGACAGACAGACAGACAGACAAACAGACAAACAGACAGACAGCAGGACAGACAGACAGACAGACAGACAGACAGACAGACAGGCAAACAGACAGACAGACAGACAGACAGCATGACAGACAAACAGACAGACAGACAGACAGACAGACAGACAGACAGACAGACAGACAGACAGACAGGCAGACAGCATGACAGACAGACAGACAGACAGGCAGACAGACAGACAGACAGCAGGAGAGACATTTGTGGGAACGGCGTTCAAAAAGGTGTGCCTTATCTGTAATGCACGCCTACCTGTTCCGCCCGATAATAAACTTTGCTGAGTGTTTTCAATGCGAGACATTGAGGGGGATGAGGCAGAGGCAATGTTATTTAAGGAAATACGTTGAGGATACTACAACAACAACAACAGCTACAATGACACATCTGCATCTAATTGTGAGTCTCGTCACGATACGGTATGACATCACAACAACATAATCGCTGTCAATTGCATACTAAACACTGTGTACACTGGAGCACGATCGTGGTTCTTTCTTCTGAAGTGAAAGCCTTGTTCTCCACATTCACAACTCACGCACATCAGACACGGTCCGAAAATTAAACTCCCAAAAAAACAAAAAAAGCCAGGGACGGAGCCAAAACAAACCGTGAGGGAGGATATAAAACGGCGAGTTGTAAAGTGTGTCTGAGAGTGATTTATTATTTCACATCGTAGCGGGGTACCATCCCTCTCTCCCTATGAAAAGACAACATGTCGACTTAGCACACAGGCTTCTGCAGATCCCTGCTAAATGTGGCTAATGGAGGAAACAAATGGGGAGTTCCCACGCTTTCTTATTTATCCAGGGTTATTTTAGCAAAGCGCCTCTCACTCACTCACTGGGTCCTATGATGCCTGCCTCTGGGACTCTCCCTGTGGAGATGTGGGGTTATGTGAAAATACAGACAGACAGAGAGAGAGAGAGAGAGAGAGAGAGAGGGAGGGAGAGAAAGAGAGGGAGAGAGAGGGAGAGAGGGAGGAAGAGAGGGGAAGAGAAAGAGAGGGAGAGAGAGAGAGAGAGAGAGAGAGAGAGAGAGGGGAGAGAGAGAGAGAGAGGGAGAAAGAGAGAGGGAGAGAAAGAGAAGGGAGAGAGAGAGAGAGAGCCTGCATGGGGGAGCCTGTGACCGGAGCCAGGTCCAAGCAATTATCTCCGATAATTAGATCAGAACTCAACCCAGAGCCAGACGCACCCCCTCACCCCCACACGCCAACTCAAGGGCCACTCATTTACTCCATCGGCCCAGGGACAAACCCAGGCCTAATCACAGGCAAACAGCTGGCCCCCTGGTTCCGGAATGTAGCCACTTGAGTCTAGCTAATACCTCCATAACAAGGGCCTGTCCTGGCAGGGCCTCAGCCCTACGTACCCCTGTGTTTGTCTGGGCCACTTGCACTAGATTAGACCATAAAGGGTGGGGGGGAGGGGCGGGGGAGGGGAGGGTGTGTGTGTGTGTGGGGGGGGGGGGGGTGGCGACGACTTTATTAGAATGCCTGTCAGTTGTAGATCTGATTCATATATTGCACCATCATCAATGTGCGTCATAACCCTTTGCTCGTCGAGGAAAATAATGTAGCTTGGTTAACCAAGCGTGGACCAAAGTGTACAGTGCGGTGATGTTTCTGGGGGTTGAAATCCAAACCCCATTGGGTGAAACAGACATGAAACAGAGGAGAGAGGCCCACAGCTCACAGCCTCCAGCGCTTCCCCAGATGGATGGAGATCAAGGCCACAGACACACGTGGGATAGTTCTA
>NC_139656.1:24994207-25001707 GCF_951799395.1 Argentina silus | reverse complement strand
GGGGGGGGGGGGGGGGACACTCACATGGTGTCAGGGGCTTCGAGGGAGGGAAGCTGTCTGGGGGAAGAAGGTGGGGGTACAGGGGCGGGGTGGGTGGGGGGGGCGGGGGGCGGGTGTCTTGGGGTACCGAAGCCACGTTTCACTCCTTAAATCCCCTAACACGTCCACACAATGCATTGTCACACTGTCTGAGGCGTGGGCCAACGCAGGCATGCAGGCACGCACGCACACACGCAGGCATGCAGGCACGCAGGCATGCAGGCACGCAGGCACGCAGGCATGCATGCACGCATGCACGCACACACACACACACACACACACACACACACACACACACACAGACAGACACACTAGACAAGTTTACCATACAATTAGAAATACATTTAAAACAGCAAATAAATGTCTGGAGCTGGTATTAGTTAGCGTGAGAGAGAATAATGGGTTCCGTTCACGTTTAATGACTGATTCTACTTTTTCTCTGGGCTGTCCCTGGAAAACTCCTCTCAGCAGTGCAATAAAGATGACAGAGGAGTCAGTCACAGCTCTGCTTCTCATATGAGGCTGGGCTTTTCATGTGCTCGGCAAAGTGCAAACTATGCCCCTGTGAGCCACCTAGGGACATATGGCAAAGTTTCTACACACACAAACACGCAAGCAAGCACACACACACACACACACACACACCCACACACTCCTCAGAAGTTCACTGGATGCACATTCAAGTTTGAGAAAAAAAAAAAAAAACGGAGAGACACAGCAGAGAGAGAGAGAGAGAGAGAGCTGCAAAACATATAAACAAGAAACAAAATCCCAGACAAAAATTGCTAATGGACAAGACATGCTCCCTGGAGTGAGGTACTTGTGAAATATCCATTAGTCAACAGAGGACTCTCTGGGCATCCCCATAGCTTCAGAATTACACACACACACGTATGCACTCGCACACGTGCACGCGCACGCGCACACAAACACGTGCACACGCGCGCACACACACACACACACACACACACACACACACGCATACACGCAGGCCGGAGAGAGAGGCGAACAGCAAAGGTGTACATTCCTGAGTGCTGAACACATCAGGGGCCAATGTAAGTGTGAACTGTGGTCTGACATAAGGTCACTGGAACGGGGTCAGAGATAGATGGAATCACACAAATATACAGTCGAAGGGGGAAGCGTTCGGAAGCCAAACAGGATGGCGCGTGTGAGTGTGTGTGTATAAACGTCGTTTTTTTCCTGGAACAAACAGTACAAAACCAATAAACAGTTGACAGACTAAAACCACAGGATCAGTCCTCCCTCCCTGACTGCCCAGTGCTCATGTGATCTGAGAGTCTGCCTATGGACTATTGTCGTCCAGCTCTAGACTGACTGCTAGAGTACTAGGCCTCACTGTACTAGCTCAGAGGTTATTAGCTGTTCACTACACACGTCTATGCACACGTACAGTATAATGAAATATATTATTTTAAAAATCTAAAAATATCTATTTAGAAATTCAACCACACACTAAACAGATAAAAGGTGAACTGTACTGTACATGTGAATAACCCATTTTTTTCCTGACAAGCGCATCAGTTAAAGCCCTTTAATTCCAAGGTTGTGAGCAGCTCTTTTGCCAACCTAACACCTCTGGGTATTACAACATACTGTTGCCAAATGGAGCAAACACACTTGCTCTCTTGTGACCGGTCGGTTTTTGGGGCATAATCCCGCAAAATGGCTTATCATCATCATCATCATCAACGTCATCATCATCATCATTTCGCTAAGCAAAAACAATCTCAAACTTTTGAAATCCCATCAATTTCACTGCTAGGCCTCAGAGAGCTAATGACCAGCTTGAAAAAACATGAATGTTGAGGTCAGGGCATTGCAACGCGTGATATTGTGGATGAAAAGCATGTGAGAGGTTTCTCAGCTCCAGCTCCTTCGCCAGAATGTCTGACCGCCAGACAGACAGACAGATAGAAAGGGAGGGAGGGTGGGAGGGTGGGAGGGTGGGAGGGAGGGGGGAGGAGCAGAAGGAGGAGAGTGAAGATACTGTAGCGTGCTAGGGCAGTATTACAGACGTCTTCTATTATTGCAGCATGCCAGAGGGTTATATCACACAGGAGGGTAACACCAAATCACAACAAAGGCTGACACACAGGTCTCAGGGGACTAATCCAGAGGTGTTGAAATGACTCCAGCTTGAGCAATCAGGCAAATACTTTCTTAATACTTTGTCCTGGTCAGTTGTTTGCTTTTAGTTACAGACCAAGCTGCCTCTCATGGGTAGTTCAGACACAAATACATTTCAAATACATTTTTTTTTTTAAGTGTTAGTTGGAACTAACATCCACACAGGTTCACAGCAGGTCGAGGGAGGTTTCAGGGGTAGGTCAGACCGTGCCCTCTGCAAATGAAACCATGTCCAGGGTGCAGGACATGAGACAAATTAACTTCCTGATGAGGCTGATGAGGAAGGAAATTGGAGACATTGGCCCATTTGAGGGAGAGGATGTTTCTAGAAGTAGAGTAGCCCGAGAAGACAAACACTCCAGTGTCATCTGAGCACATAAACAGAGCACAACACAACATCTCCACCTAATGCTGCCTGTGCAGAACCACTCAACCACTAAGGAGAGCCTCTAGAGAAACCACTCTTAAAGTAAAAAGGTGCTACCTAACCCTTTTTTCCCCTTTTTCATATTTTTTTCTGCACTGTCTGATCCTCCACCCACAACTCAACTGGCTCCAAGAAGTCAGTATGAGGGAGCCCTACCAGTCAGGCTTAGACAGTGCTCATGGCTGACGTTTATAAAGCTTATAAGACTGGTGGAGGTAGAAATGGGAGGACGGGCTCATTGTAAAGCATGGAATGGAATGAGGAACGGTATCAAACACTGAATGCCATGTCTGTACATTATCAGTGTGACTGAGCACAGGGGTGTCTGGGTGAAATCATACCATCAAGGAGGGAGGTTTCTGTATGCCAAGAAGCCAACACACACACACACACACACACACACACACACACACACACACACACACACACACACACACACACACACTCTCACAAACACACACACACACACACACACACACACACACACACACACACACACTCTTCCTGGTTATCAGGGGAATGGTAAACATGAAAGCACCCCTGTCTCCCCCCTCCCTCTGCAGAGCTGCTGACCCTAGGCCTGATCAAAAGGAAGAATGTGATTAGGAGTGATAACAGGAGATAATGGAGCAAAGGTAACTTTCACAGCTCCCACTCAACTTCACACACACACACACACACACACACACACACACACACACACACACACACACACACACACACACACACACACACACACAGGGAGGGGGGGGAGTTCATGGGAGCATGAACTTTTGGGTTGTAAATTGTAACACTGATTGCTTTCGCTGGTGGGCATGGCCTTTCTCTGTGACACGGTGGGGGAAAATTTAATCTGATAGGTTCCATCCTGTAGCTTGTCAATCAATAAACGTTTCAGTCTCCGATGTTTTGCATGTGACCGGGAATACAAAATGCGAGCAAGCAGATAAACAAACTCTAATGTAGCAGTTAACATGTGCAATAAGGCCCGTTATCTGATTATGTTGGCTAACTTTGTTGCTGTTGCGTACAACTGTATGTGGTTCTGTGATGATTTGCTGAGAGTGATGGAAGTGGCTTGTACACAGTAGTATACAGAAATAAAACTGTCACTATACCATCAATGATTCAGTGTCAATGTGATATGGGCTTTAAGTTAACAATGGTGTCGAGGGTCACCATCATAAACCCTAACAGTAAATAAGAAACCGAACTGAAACAGGTAAATGGGGGGGGGGGGCGGGCGGGGGGGTGGTTCCTAACAGTAGGGTGTGAATGCTGAGGACAGAAATGTCTCTCCTTTCTAAGATGATGCTTTCTGGCACATTACTCACACTTCCTGCACATGTGCTCCAGTGAGATGAATAAGTGAGTCACTGCTGCAGGCACTGAGCGAGTGTTTCTGTGAGTGTATGTGAGAGAAAGAGAGAGAATGACTGAGGGAGAGAGAGAGAGAGAGAGAAAGAGAGAGAGAGTGAGGGAGAGGGAGGGAGAGAGAGAGGGAGGGAGAGAGAGAGGATGGTGGTGGGGGGGAGGCAGAGAAATGAGGGGGGCGGGGGGGTAAGGAGGGAGAGAGAGAAAGGAGGGGGGGAGATAGAAAGGACGGGGGGGCAAGGAGGGGGAGAGACAGAGAGAGGGAGGAGGAGAGAGGAGGAGGGGAGGGTGAGGGAGGGCGAGAGAGAGGTGGGGGGGGGGGGGGGAGAGATGAAACTATGTGTAAACAGGGCCGTGAGAGGGGGCTGGTGTTTGGGGGG
Organism: Argentina silus; assembly: GCF_951799395.1. Lineage (NCBI taxonomy): Eukaryota > Metazoa > Chordata > Actinopteri > Argentiniformes > Argentinidae > Argentina > Argentina silus. Next base: position 24,997,336 of record NC_139656.1, on the reverse strand, counting down.
GTGGAGGGGGGGGGGTGTAGAGGGTTAGGGGGGCGGGGCAGGGGGGGGATGTAGGGGGTTAAGGGGGGGTCCTACATGAGCGATCTGATTAACAGTGTGGCCGGTCGGGCCCTGCCAGGAGTCCTGTCTTCCCCGGCAGAGAGAGACATCATGTGACACAGGCCAACAACATGGTCCCTTCTCTCCCCCTGACCCTGTCACTGGGAGACAGGCCCAATGAGACACCAGACCAGTTTGGCCCGTGGAGGCGTCAGCATGGAGCCAGGCCTCGGGGCCCTTCCTCCAGGGGGAAGCCATTGTGTGGCAACAAGTCCCTCTATTCAGCGCCTGTGTGTCGCTAAAATCTGCTAATGAGCGTGCCCAGCAGTGCCTCGCTCCATCACAGGATGCCCATTCAGTCCACAAACCAGGCCACGGCCACACTGCAGGCCAGAGACAGAAGGAGAGGGAGGGAGGGAGGGAGGGAGGGAGGGAAAGAGAGAGAGAGACAGAGAGAGAGAGAGAGAGAGAGAGAGAGAGAGACAGAGGGTGAGGAGAGACAGAGGAGAGGAAGAAAGAAGGAAAAAGGGGAGGGAGGGGGGGGTGGAGGGGGTGGAGGGGGGGGTGGCGGTTTAGTGTGTGACAGGATATTTCTCCCAGCAAACACGTCGTTAAGCTGCCTCTCAAAAAGGGAAACAAAGTCAACTACGGTTACGAGACAAACTGTTTCCCCGGAACCATGCTATGTTGTATTGTCTTATTCACTTCCAGCAGCTTTGTGCTCACTTGACGAAAAAAAGGGGGAAAAGAATGATTAATCTGCGTTCAATTCATTACAGTACAGAGCAACCATGGTACCTTTTCTAAATGCTCCATACTTAGATTATTCTAGCTGGTTTATCTGTTCTAAGATCATACGCAGACTTTAGTCAGTATGAGGTAGTATTGAAACCAGCATGTGTAGTCCTAACAACGCTTGGGTTGGGGGTTTGATTCCCGCTGGGACCATATCCATATATACAGTATAGTACCAAAAATGCACGCCCTCTTGGATAAGAGCGTCTGCTAAATTACATTTATACATATTATACTGTAAATGAAACATGCCATCACAACAGACATCAAATTAAATGAACATGCACAATCCATGTATCGCCTCTGGAACATATTCAAACACACGGCAAGGACTACACAGCCCACCCCACCCCACCCCGCCCCCCACCCCCTCCCTTCTCTCTAAGAGAGAGAGAGAGGGGGGGGGGGGGTGATGCAGCACGGCTCCACTTCCTGACAGGCTCAATGAAACCTCTGGGGGGTTCTCCCCACATCACCCAGCCCGGGTCACGTGATCGCTGATGATGAGGGAGCCGCCAGCGAGAGGAGAAAAGGAGGCATGTCATCTCCCATCAGCCAGAGAAGCTCTCTCTCTCACAGCGGCCTCTACTCTGGAGCCTCCCAGGAGCGGTGGCGGAGGCTGCCTATTAAAGGCCTGTTAAAACACTTCTGATGTTGTCAGAGGAGAGGGGCGAGTGGTAGAGTGGAGTAGAGTGGCCCTGACCTCTCTCTCTCTCTCTCTCTCTCTCTGTCTCTCGCTCTCTCTCGCTCTCTGTTCTCTCTCTCTCTCTCTCTCTTCTCTCTCTCTCTCTCTCTCTCTCTCTCTGTCTCTCGCTCTCTCTCGCTCTCTCTCTCTCTCACTCTCTCTCTCTCTCTCTCTCTCTCTGTCTCTCTCTCTCTCTCTCTTTCTCTCTCTGTCTCTCTCTCTCTCTCTCGCTCTCTCTATCTCTCTCTCTCTCTCTCTCTCTCTCTGTCTCTCTCTCTCTCTCTCTCTCTCTCTCTCTCTCTCTCTCTCTCAGCTCTCTCATCACCGACCACTGTACTGTCCAGAGCCCTGCTGGAAGGTGCCGGATGATCAACAACCTAATTTCAGCATCAAAATTTCATGTGGCACTACTGAGGGTGAGACTGGAAGTGATGGGCGTGTGCGTGTGCGTGTGCGTGTAAGTGTAAGTGTAAGTGTGTGCGTGTGTATTCACGAGTAGGAGATGTGTGAGAGTCCGTAGTACGTCACATCTCCCTGCTCCAGCGCATGACCTTCACTGTCAACCTTTTAGGATCCTCCTCCAAACCTTTTACCATCCCATGGATAAAAGCAGCACACTCCTCAATCACGCACTCCTCACACTCCTACAGAAGCATCGCGGAGTAGAGGATCACATCTGCCACGATGACTGTTACTATAATGCCCCTGTCAGCTGACAGCCGGATGGGACACGATGACAGAAATGGTTTACTGAAAAAAGCAGTCTTCCCCCCCCCAACCCCCCCTCCCCACCCTCTCCCCTCTGCCAAACATTAAAACCAAAATATTGGAAGTGAAAAAAAAGAGGAACAGCGCAGAGTGAAATAACTTTACCATCTCATGAATCATCTCTTCAGTCGTCGCCAAGTCAGTCGGCAAGTCACAACAGTCACATGACTGATATAATGCTTGATTACACCAGCAGTGTCTCTCAAGAGTAGGCATGTGGTATTTCTGCTGGTGAAAGGCTCGCTTCCCTGTCATCACGGATACATAACAACTTCTGCCACGGTCAGACATGATGCTCAGAACCCCGAAGAAGGCAGCTTGCTGCCGAAATGTTGGCCTGATAAATAATTAGCATCGGAGCAAGAGTGTTCGGCTCTCTTTTTCTTTGAAGTGTCACCCACCGGCTTGCAATCTCACCAAACGAGGTGTGTTTTTTTGTCTTTTATTTTTATTTTTTATTTATTTTTTACAGAAATGATGCTCTTGTCATCGTTACAAAAAAAAGAAGAAAAACAGTAAACCCAACCCTGAATAGTTCTTAATATACAGAGAAAAATATCTATATTAATATAATATATTAATTAAATATCTATATTAAAGTATATATCAATTCATAGATAATTGTCTTATGTCTTAGGAAAAACCTGCTGTGAAGCGTGTTGGTCCGGCTGTGGGGAGACAGAAGTAGAGTCATCCTATGAAAGGATTCACAAGAGCAGACCAGCTGGTCTAGTGGATGAAGACACTATCGTCATCCTTGACCATGAGGGGTGATGTAATACACAAATGTTGACAGAGTTCAGGTGAAAGTCTCCATGCATATGAGAGCATGTGTGTGTGTG
>NC_139656.1:24969207-24989207 GCF_951799395.1 Argentina silus | reverse complement strand
TAGTCTATTGGGAAGACAGAACAGTATTTAATTGGATTCCTCAGTATTTGAGGGGAAAAGTTGAAACTGACACCGATCTGGGAAAGGCAGGACCAGTACGAAAGTCAAGAACCGCGATGCGGTGACCGCAGTGCAACAGGAAGAATAACAGAGTAACATAATCTGAAGTGCCTCGGCGGCTGGTCTCTGCATCCGAAGGTTCATACATCACTATTAGGCCACATTTCTGCTCTTTTGTCGGCCATGCCTCAATGGGGGTGTATAGTGCACACCGGGAAGGCCTCTTGGCAGCAGCACACACACACACACACACACACACACACACACAGCCCGAGCATGGATAATGCTACGTAAGCACCATGAAGAAAAGCCCATGACTGCAAAGTTAACATTATTCTTAATAAAGCAAAGGTTCTTGCTATTCTTGCTTTATTTAAGAAAAAAACTAAACTTGCGTGTTAAGGACCAGATTCTAGCCTTGGGTAACTGAATATCCTGGTGGATATCAAACTTCCCTTCGTCAAGTAACTGTGTCCAATCAACCCAGGGGGAATGAAACATTCTGTAAACATTTCCCAGACAAAATATTTAAACAGCTTCTATTTAACTTCTTTTAAGTATCTTCTGTTTACGGGTGAAGCTTGAAGATCGACAGTACAGGGCCAATACTGGAGGAGTAATGAAAAAAATAAAGATAATGCTGAAAGAGCACATGATCATCAATAAACCGGGTTCCGTCTCCAAAGCAGCCAGCTTAATTAGATTCTGAGGGCTGAAAAAGAGAGCAGCCATGCCCTGTTTGCTTTTCCTCATCCCTCTTTCCTCTTAACCCTCTCTCTCTCTCTCTCTCTCTCTCTCTCTCTCTCTCTCTCTCTCTCTCTCTCTCTCTCTCTCTCTCTCTCCTAACTTCCGAATGAGAATCGGAAGTTTTAGTAGGGCAACTTGGCTGGCCCTGGTCTAACCTGGCCCATCTGGAGGGGGACTTGCCCAGCCTCGGGGCGACTCCCAACCCCTCACAGCCCCTCCCTCCTTCCCTCCCTCCCTCCCTCCCAGAGGGCTGGGGATAGCAGGCCTGGGATGGCCTCTACTTCCACAGGGACACCTATTTATACCAAGGATAGCCTCTGTCTCCCTCCAGCTGCTGACCCTATGTGTGTCCACCTAACTGCCCATATGGGTTCCATTTAGTGAGGGGGTGGGTCGGGGGGGCAGGCCAGATCTGACCCAGGCCCCACGCTGGAGCGCTGCTCTGACAGCTCCAAGTGTTAAAGCTGTGACAGGACACACAGGGGGGGCTCCTGACCCAGCCAAATGGGACCAGCTATTAACCCCAGGAACTCTTAGGCACCACCCGGGCCTCGTACCCACACAGGGCCCTAATGGAGAGGGGGAGGGGGGGGGGGGGGTTGGGGGGGAGAGAGAGGGGTCCTTCATCCACTTCAAATAGAACAGGCTGGGATTTTGCCCTGGCAAATGTTATCATAATGTCATATTTCATAACGTCCTCAACATCTCTGAGTTATGGTTGTGCATGCAGAGGGGATTATGAATTGAAGAGCTGCTTATTCCCGATGTCAAAGACATGTTTTTTCACCATGCTTTTTCTCCATTTTTGTGAGGCGTGGGGTCATTTTAGATGTGTCCTTAGAATATATCAAATACAGTACATGAACATGGTTGTTCAACTGGACATTGTTCAGTCAACTGTAACCTTTTTCCATAGCGGTTAGCCACAAAAATAACACCACGGAAGAGGAAGAGGGGACAAGGAAGTGAATCAACAATGAATAGACAACCCAGGGGTGGTGAAACAAACAATGTGAGCTGTCAACTGAACAGCTTGTTAAAGTTTTAAAACCTCCAGAGAAGCCGAAGGCTTCCAGAGAAAACACTTCAGCACGACACAACATTTTCACTTGTCTGTCAATACTCCAGTTGGATTAAAAATTAATCGCACGGTCCTAGCTTCTCGCGTGGGGTGTGTCATGTCTCGGCTCTAGGCCATGACAAAAGAGTGAACCAAAACACGGTAAAGAACGGTTAACCAATATTTATTCCAACACAAATAACTCATAAATACTTAGAGTATAGATGGTGACAGTCAGTAGCATCAGTGTGAGTGGTGGGGTGTTGGAGGAGGGAACCAAGTACATGAAGGATGTTGAAAATGCCAAAACACAACCTAAAAGAAAACCAAACTAAAACGAAGAGGGACCAGTGTCCATGGGTTGCCAGAGACAGAGAGAGAGTAAGCCCAAAGGCCTCATGGGCTTTTTTTTTAGGCCTAATCACAGACAGAACAGAACAGCACTCCTGCAACATAGAACTAGAAGACAGAACACAACACAAGCAGTGAGCCACTACCAACATGACGTAACGTAGCAGGGCCGTGACAGGTGCCAGTATGTATGGTGTGATGCGGTACGCAGGGCGGTGAGGGCCGCTTCAGTATTCATGAGGCTTTATAATTCAGTAGGCCTGTCTCCTCAGGTGAGGGCCACACAGCAGCGTGCCAAACAGACCTGTTCTAGAAACACTTCTCTCCTCTGTACCCACCCGCCAACGCGCCACTCCAAAGTAGCACAATGGCTTTCTTCACATTTGTCAAACGAGGCAGAAACACAAGAAAGACGCACGAGGCCAGGTGTGGGTTCTTGCAACAAAAAAAAACATGCCTGCGCATACACACACACGCACACACACGCGCACGCGCACGCGCACGCGCACACGCACACGCACACACACACACACACACACACACACACAAATATATACAGTACACACTTACCAACACACTGCAATCCCCCCCCCCCCAAACACAGTAACACACCATCCGGCCCACCATGCTCTGTGCTTGGGTGCATGTGGGTCCAGCCTGTCATTTTCTGTATTGCACGCTAGCCCACTGTGGTCAAGCACATGGGCGTAAGCGATAATTGCACACTAAAGTTTTGGTCTAGCTGCAATTTGGCAGAGGCCACTTCAAGACAGGAGAAACATAAGACTTCACAGGCGGTGGAGGAATTCCTGGAAGACTGTGTAACCCTTGCTTTGTTTTGACTGGTGTTGCTTTTGGCTGACCAGGGTATCCTAAAATACACAAGACTGGCTTTGACTGCAAATTTGTACGTTATCCTTGATGGAGTTGATTACACATTTCAGAAGTCAAAGTACAGATCACACACAAGCCAAAGCCCAAAAGTGCATAGAATAACATCAGAGCCTTTCAACCAGGATGGTTAGAGCCTCCAAGTACATGGCAGCGCTGACTTTGACTGGAATGGCGGGTTCTAAACCTATCGAACCACTCCCCACTCGCCGCTCTGGCCAATTGGCATCGATGTGTGCGAGGGGAAGGCGGGCAATGAGGCGTGAAGGGCTCTGGAGGACCCTGTGACTAACAGGAATCACACGCTGGTCATTTGGCTTTCAAATTGGGGTCCACAGTTCACACTGTGTGTTGTTTACCAGCCCGGGACGGCCCACGGAGCTGTGAAATGTGCTGATAATCAAATTTCAATGGAGTCCAGTGCTCCTCTATATGAATGCATGGAGTCTTGGCAGGGGCTTGGGAATTCCTATGATGGGGATTATCTGTAAGGGCCAGACCCAGCCTTGTGTCAAGGACAGACTGCTCTTGTACAATTACACTATTAGAGCTGCAGAACTTCATGTTAATGATATAATCAGGCTATGATGTTAATGATATAATCAGGTTAATGATATGTTCAATATGTGTACACAACAGTGAGTTCAATCTCATTGTGTGGCAGTGCCTGGGCCAGGGAATGGCGGCGGGGCTGGATGTGGGATACATGCACCACATTACTGAAGAGAGGAGAGAGGGGTGGCACAGGGACACCGGGGAAGTAAACAAGAACGTTATATTCTCTCGAAAGATCCAACGGAAAAGGGAAATATTCCGCCGCTCTTGGTGGACAATTGAAGTTGAATAAAAAAAAAAAAAAGCTTCTCTATGATGACTTCCCTGTAGTTATAGTACACTGTATTAGCATAGACCTACACTGTATTAGCACAGACCTACACTGTATTAGCACAGACCTACACTGTATTAGCATAGACCTACACTGTATTGTGTACATTGTGTGGTGGGGTTGTGGCCCCTGCCATGTCACTGCTGCTGCTGCTGCTAATGACCTCACGGCAGTCTCCAGATCGCAGCCTTCTTCCTCCCCTTTCTCTCCCAAAGCTGGCCTGGGCATGGTGCCACTAATGCTGCCTCAGAGGTCCTGCTGTGTTGGGCTGGGGGGGTGTTGGTGATGCCCTGCCTACAGTGAGAGGTAATCAAGCTTACAGATTAAGGGCCGCTAAAGCTGTGAGATCGGCACGGCTCAGGGTACTCATTAACCCCCTTAGGACGAGGTGTCTGCCCCACACGCAAACCATGTGACGCACACGTACACACACACACACACACACACACACACACACACACACACACACACACACACACACACACACGCACGCACACAGACTGTAGACTGTATGTCGTAATAAACAGTAAGCACAGGTCGCTAATACTATTTGATCAGTTGATCAACATCCCCATCAGAAGCCTTCAGCCTGCAGGTCACAAGTGACAATACAGTGAGTTATGAGGTGACAAAAGGGTGACCCCCTCCCTTGTACACTTGGCCCCACACTCACCCCATAAAAACATGCAAAATTAATCTCCAAAACACCAAGGGGTTAAGCCTTGGGGTGGAGTTGGGGTGGGGGGGGGGGGGCAAACAGGGCTAGGGATGCAATTAGGGGGTGCATCTCAGTTAAACACACAAAGAACACACATAGCTTAGCAGACGTCTGATTAAAAAACACGACAGCTGTTTGCGGCGGCAAATTTTCCGCTAATTTACTGGGGGGCAGGTTTTAAGGAGTCTCGTCGTGGTCGCCACCTCCTCATTTACATAGCACTCACCCTCAACAACATGGAGCCTATGTTTACAGTACACTCCAGCCCTTTTCCTCACCGTTTACCATGCTCTCCGTACAAAAGGCTACACAGACGTGATCTGGTTGTCCTGGAACAATAGAGTACCCTCTACACCAATGAAGAACCTGAACCCCTGAGCCCACTACCCATTTCAAACTGGTGCCAAAGCTGAACAACACAGATTACCGAGAGAGAGAGATAATACAGGACTGCGTTAGAAGATGTTAATGGAAAGTGTGTGGTGTTGGGATGGAGACAGACAGTTGATAATGACAGTCTATTAGGGTCAGTGCCATCATATCAGGAACCTCAGTCTTACGACTTAATGCTGAGAGCCTAAGTACAGAGAGTTGACAGGGTGTGCGTGTGTGTGTGTGTGTGTGTGTGTGTGTGTGTGTGTGTGTGTGTGTGTGTGTGTGTGTGTGTGTGTGTGTGAAAAGTCTATAACATGGACTATATAGCACTGTCCCCGGTATCACAGACAGAGCCCCGTAATTTATTCCATTATGACTTTAGAGCTCTGCATTTGGTTCGCTTGGATTGTCTTTCCCTCTGTGTAATTCTCCTGTGCACACGATAACATATTCATGAGTGCCACTGCATGTAAAGGGCAGGGCAGCGCCAGGTTTCCTAGCAGGAGAGCAACCGCCCCCCACCCCACCCACCCACCCACCTACCCCCCCACCCCCCCACCCCCCACCCCCCACCCACCTACCCCACCCCGCAGCAGGCAGCGGTTTAAGACCGTCAGTGGACACTCGACTATAACAAGAAAAATGTGGAGCACGCTTTTTAATGTGTTGTAATTCCGAAGTGAAATTGCATACATAAAAAAAAAAAGAAAAAAAAAAGAAAAAGTAGAGCATGCAGATTTCTGAAAAAATAAAATAAAAAAAAGTATTTTCTCCCTTTTATGAAAACCTTTTTCTCGGTCTTGATTCGCAGCCCTCCTTCCTGCCCCGTAGCTGCAGGCTCCTTTGATACGGTGGAGGGAGGAATTCAGTCAAGTGGTTTTATTGAAAACATTGAGTGTGATTGTGGAGGCGGCCGGGCCGGGCCTGAGCCGGAGCTCTCCAGACACAGCAGAGGAGGAGGAGGAGGAGGAGGAGGAGGAGGAGGAGGAGGAGGAGGAGGCCGGCAGCTCTGATGATTACAGAGACAAGCACCAGGCCTCTCCTTTAATGAGCTACAAGCCCAGTGCGTCACCATGTGCTGTGCCAGTATGGAAAAACTAGACACGAGATACTGTATGCCTGGCCTGTAACATGAACCTCTTCTTCTGCCTCCCTTTTCCCCCCTCATCTGCTCCACACAGCAGAGTGCAAAATCAGAAACACAATGTGTTACTAAAGCGGCAGGAAGCCTGCAGCGTACAGTAAGCAAAATGTCACAGAGAAAGCGCTTAATACATATTACTGGTTGGAAAGCGATCTGTCTTGCCTGTTCAGTAGGCGCCACAGCAGGCGGGTTAGAGGGAGGGAGACACACACACACACACACACACACACACACACACACACACACGCACACACACACACACACATAAGGCCCCATACCCTCACCCACTCTACACTGTTTACATGGGGACCTTTATGTCTCCCTGGCTGGTTTGTTGTCCCTAATCCAGGAAGCAGTGTAGCAGCTTGCTAAATTAAACATGAGCCTGGGGTCGCTGGGCCGCTGCTGAGCCATGTGTGAGGGGGGCCCTGACCCAGTAATTATACAGTCTCTCAGACCATCACACAAATAAACACTTCCTCTACATATTTAATGGAATGCCACAGCTGTCAAAAAAGAAAGGGACCAAACAATGGTTTCAGAGGTGTTCAGAAATGTGAATTCGGAACATGAAAACATTCGCTTCAAGCTACATCTGTACTGTAAGGAGCAAGAACCCAGGTGTGTGAGTTTGCTAATTTTTGGTCATTTTTGTGTGTCGAATAAATACTAAACATAAAACAAAAAAAACATTTCCATTTCTAGAAAGACACCCTTATCATTCCTCTGTCTGAGATTGGTGGGCCCTAACCCCCCTAGCTCAGCCTAGCCCTGTCAGTGATCAGGTTTTCTGTAATTAACGTGACTCATAACGTGATAGGCTGCTCCAGCTGCAAAATCATAATCTCCACACCCTTATGCTGCTACTGCTGCTGCTACTGCTACTGTGGCGGGTGTTTGAGTTCAAAGCTTTATTTCAGAGCTTTTCACAGAATTAATAACAAATGAATCCCTGATGGACATGGGCCTGTTCCTATCAAGCATCTGTCACTACATTCCAATGATATTGACAGTTACAAGAAAAAAAATTAGAAATTGACACATGCCACACGTACGCAGTGCTATAAGCAGGCTTTGGGGTTTGTTGTCCTCCTGTGTCCTCTTCTAGGTCAGGTTTTTAACCTCTCAAATGTGATGGGACAGAAATAAATCTGTGCTGGAAGCCAGGCACAGAGGGACCTATAGGCAATCAACCTACTGTATGGGCATTTCTGTTCCATTAAATTGCTTCCATATGGAATATGGATTCTGAACATGGCTCCTCGGTAATGGAGAACAGTTATGAGATTTAGAGTGAAATAGTGTTACAGTTATGAATGGTAATAGGTCATATAAACGTATGGAAAAACATGTAGACTGGTGCTGGTGCTTTCAGTGATATGACGGCACATAAACAACAACAACACACAGTTAACGTCCGATGCACTGGGGCTATGATCAGATTAACCGGCCCCAAAAAAAAATCACAAAGACTGCTCTCTTTCAGACTCCTAGTTAGAGTGGCGGAGGTCAGAGAATCAGCGGCCAACATTGCTCCTAGTAAATCCTTCCCTCCCAAAAAGCTCACTAAATCACCCTCGAACGGTACAGTGTGTTTACATTCTGCTGCTACCATACTCCTGCCTCAGAGGGAACCCCCCGTACCGAAAGTGACGATGCAAAGTATACATTCAGTCAGAGACGCGTCGCTTTTGTGAGAAGAGAGGGGAGAATTCGAGGTCATTTTACTTCTGTGTCCACCATTAGCTCAACACAAGCCAGCGCACGCTCTCAAATCACGCACAGCTCACTGATCCCATCTTGTCCATGCAGAGGATGACAAGGTCTTTACACTCTGGCCCTCGGAGTTCCCGGGGCCATGGCCAGATGCCTTGCACTTGCCCAATTGCACCCTCCGATAGTAACCTCACATGACAGCCAGCTTTTCCTCCTCCTCGCATCTGAGCCAGGGCCAGATGGGCCTAAAAGGTGTGCCCCATCATGTGTGAACCAGGGAAGTGGTTGTGTGCATGTGTGTGTGTGTGTGTGTGTGTGTGTGTGTGCGTGTGTCTGTGCGTGTGTGTGTGTGTGTGTGTGTGCGTGTGTGTGCGTGTGTGTGTGCGTGTGTGTGTGTGTGCGTGTGTGTGTTTGTATGTGTGTGTGTGTGAGAGTGAGGCTTCCGGACCAGAGGGCTGTCACCGTCCGTCCAGACCGTGACGGAGCCTGCAGTATGTGTGTGTGGAGCTGCTGTGACACCCTGCAGTAATAATGGGACTGATGCATTCCCATTCGAGGTCCAACAGTCACTGTTCCTTATGTAATTCCCATGAGTTCAGTCATTGGAACAAGCCTTTGGTGAGGCCGCGGCCTGCACAGGCTTTGTCTGACAAATAGATTACATAGTGATGTATATATCCAGCAAATTCTTCTTTATCAGTCCAACTGGAAAATATTCATAACACTCATCTGTCAAGCTTTGAGGTAATGCTATGGGTAGTATACACTGTAAGTGTGTATATGTGAGTATGTGTCTGCATGTGTGTTTATACAGTATATGTGTGTGTGTGTGTGTGTGTGTGTGTGTGTGTGTGTGTGTGTGTGTGTGTGTGTGTGTGTGTGTGTGTGTGTGTGTGTACGTGTGTATGTGTGTTTGTGTGTACTTGGTGAGGAGGAGGGCAGGCCTCTCAGCGGAAATTAATGAACTGAGAATGACCTTGATCAATGATTCAAAGCAGGGAGCACCAGGGCTCTCCCTCCTCTGCCAGCCACTGCCCTGTCATTCATCACAAGGCCCTTTTGATCTCTGAGGCGAATCGCGTGTGCTCCCCCAATCAGGGGCTAGGGCCTTGCAGCGCCTTCGCAGCACACACACACGCGCGTGTGCGCGTATGTACACGTGCACATACGTACACACACACACACACACACATCACATATATACACACACACACACACACACACACACACACACACATCACATATATCCACACACATACACACACACACACACACACACGCAAACACAGCCCCAGCAGACCGGCTGCAACCAGCAATCTCCCCTCTCATAAGGATAATAATGATACTAATGGAAGCCAACTCACCTCGCGTCATCTAGGGTCAGTCCCTTGAGTTAAACCCAGAGGAAATGTGTGTTGCACAGACAAGCGAACAGTGGCTCAGAACATCTCTTTGTATTTATCTGGTGGTAGTTTTTACATATTCCCATTGTGAATGTTAGGGCTTAAAGTGCACTAAAGCCTGGAGATAGTGTAGTAATGCACCATTGAATCCCATTTAGACTGTACATCCACCCGCCAGCATTTGCTAACATTGCTTTTTGTTGAGTGAATGCTACACGTTCAAAGATGGATTCAAAAGCTGTTTTGATGACACTCATGATGATTTTAGACATACAATGCAGGAACATCCTTTCATGTCCTCTCATGTAAACTAGACTATATGCCACTTTATAGAATAGAGGAAAGATGCCCTTAGTGAGACCGACCCCACTTTTTCACAGGGTTCATATTTGAACAAGTTGGCCTTAGATTTAATAGCTGAAATACCAAATTATACATCGTGCAGCCAATTAGCCAAAGGGAAAAACAAGAAAACACAAAGAAAACAAAAAAACTAATCCTTATTGGAGAACCTCTCCAAGTCGATAAATATGCAATGCTCTTAAATCACCTCCTTTCTCTCTCTCTCTCTCTCTCTCTCTGTCTCTCTGTCTCTCTGTCTCTCTGTCTCTCTGTCTCTCTCTCTCTGTCTCTCTACTCCTTGGCTGCTTTTCGCTTCACACTTCATAACCTTGGCTTAAGTGTGACTGTACAAACTATAAATAAGGCGTTGGAGATGGCTAGTCCTGGCAGTGTGGCCTGAGAGAGCTCCGTGTCCGCCTCCCCAAACGCGGGTGGAGGGAAAAGGAGGTCATTAGTTGCACTTACGTTTTTCAAAGTGATTTTTTTCTCTCTCTTGCAGCCTGATCCCCAGCTACTCAGGTTACCACGGAGACAAACAGGATTGGACACTCCAGATTACTGGATTATATTCCAATACATCTGCTTCAATATGACAGGGCCACAATATGATGAAAGATCATGCTTTCAAAAATCTGTTCTGACGTGCGTGTGTGCAGAGAGGCTTTTGTTGACACATTTTACCTCTGATTTTCGAAAAGCGCCTCCCAAATGAGGATGAGTTTGTCGTCTACAGGATGAGTGTGTGACCGTCACCCGCGCTCCACACAAACCATTTCAGTCCATGTTGTTATTTTTCGCATGGCTTTGTGTTACTCTGTGCCGATTCCAGCTGAACGCCTCCCAAAAAACGACAGTGCCTTGTGCTAAAAGAAAAAGAGGCATATTTCCTTTGTATGTATATATATATATATATATATATATATATATATATATATATATATATATATATATGTATATATATACACACACACTTCCAAGAATATCAATGATCTACTTATGGCTTTTTGAAGTCTTTTTTTGCTTTATTGTGGGTGAGGGAGCGTTATTTTTCACAGTCCATAAAGTATACTCCGTTCTCCCCCACAATCATTACTGGCCTCGCCACCAGAAAGAACAGGGAAGAAAACGCTTCGTCTAAAGTCTGTGGAATTGCAAGGCATTAATTACTCCTGCCGAAGTGGCGCTGCACGTCAGGGTACATTTGAGGGTCAGACTATCTTTCATGTGCCTGTGAGTGACAGCGAGCTGCTCCTATGAACCAAAGGGTATCTCGGTGTCAGTACAGGGCTCACATCAAAGGGCCTGGGGGCAGCAGCAGCGGCCCATGACCCGGACCGGGTCAGACCATGTACCTGAACTGTATGCAGGTGATTTGGAATCACCCTCTCATGATATGGTGGCCCTGCTTGTGACGTCTATGCCCAGATATAACCCGAAGAGGTCCTCTTGGTATAACGGTTTGTGGTATTCATGTGAGAGGTCCCAGGTTCGAACCCACTGGTTACACATCCAGCTCCGTCCCGCTCGTGTCTACTGTACTATACTGTAGGTGCAACGTATAAGCTGGTGGAGGCTGGTGGTGGTAGAAATCGGAGGACAGGCTCATTGTAAGGCATGGAATGGAACACACACGCCAAAGCATAGTAGTAAGTAGGACATACTGTATTTTTCTACATTTTCTCTGGCCAAATCCTATAGCCTGGTCTGAGCAAAACTGTGTGTTTAGTGAGCTCTCATTTCTAGTGCAGGAGCTACACGGCACCATCAGATACAGTATCTGACCTGAATGGCCTCAGTTAATATATGACCACTCAAGTAGGTAAATATTTAAAATATAGGTTGCCCCGGTTCAGGGGATTTCCAACAGCAGTTATGTAATGCAATACTAGAAGCAATGATGCATGATAATGTTCCTGGATGCAGTTTGTCTGTATCTATGCTAATAATCTTTATTCAAATGCCTTGTATTGTACCTGGGAACAGCTCAATACTGTAAATGAATCACGGTTAAACAATAATGAAGTAAAGCATTCAGTTTCCTTCCCTGATAAGAGTTAAAAACGGCCGTAATGCTCTGATATATTTCTTTAAAAGTGGGCAGTAGTAGCCATAACGCAGACAGTCTTTAAGTACACAAAGTAAAGCGGCCAGATTCATGAAGCTGTATACTTTAAACTTCTCCTTCCTCTCTTCCAAGGGCAGGCAAGCTCTCCTAATGGCCCAGTTGTTTAAAGATCATTACTCTTTACTGTGGGAGACAGAGGGGACCGGTGGCTCTACCCGCCATCTCAACCTCTCCCTCTCCTCGCCTCCACGGAGGTACTTTAAACAATGACATGGCCCAGGAGAACCAGTCAGTCAGACAGACAGACAGACAGACAGACAGACAGACAGACAGACAGACAGACAGACGGACAGACACCAGGCAGATTCAGATTTATGAGCACGGCCTCCTCAGGAAAGGAAGGGTCACACACAGATCAAGGCTAAAGGGGAGATCTGAGGGGAGGACAGGTAGACAGGAGAGGAGCGCGGCTCGAACCAGGTGAGTGGGCAGATTTTGTGTGAAGGTTGCTCTTTCTTCTTTTGCTTTCCACCAGCAAGAAAGACAACAAGGTCAAAGGTCGGGGAAAAAGAACAAAATGCACAAATGCAAAATTTCTTACGGCAGCAACTCTGTCAGCCGAAAATATCACAGACATCATAAGTTATTACTCAAACTGTGTTTTAAAAAATATATATATGTATATACTCCACTGTCACTAGTGGTGCATTGATTATTGTTGCATGCACATATGTCTACATATTGCAAGTGTTCTCTATTTACTTTAGATGTAACCACTCAAACAACGCTCCTGAAAAAACAAAATGAAGTGAAGTACTACTTGATGCGTGGACGGTACGTTTCAGTGATTCTAGCCAGCTGATTCTCCATCCCTCATGTGCATTCCATGTCGGTCTGCTCAGCTGTTAACACAGATGGCTGCACTGATCTAATCACCATCAGCCCTTCTGATATTGTGTTATTCCAAATATGTTCAAGAGAAAGAGGAGAAGACCAGTGCATATGGACACAGTCATAACACACAGTGAGCAGGAACATACTTTTTGATCTTTATAGTTTTTACAATGTCAGTGTGTTGTACCAGACACTGGCACAAATGCCTGTGTGAGTGTGTGTGTGTGTGTGTGTGTGTGTGTGTGTGTGTGTGTGTGTGTGTGTACATGTGTGCTCATGTTAAGATCTCTATACATCTCTCAGTCCACAGGCACCCCAAGCCACAGCCACAGTCACAGGGCTGACAAACAGACCAAAGAGCAGACCAGAGGAGCCAGGGGAGGAGGGGAAGGAGGGAGGGAGAGAGAGAGGGAGAGGAGGGAGGGAGGGAGGGAGGGAGGGTAACCAGAGCAGATGAATGAAAGAGAAGAAGCGGGGCCTGGGAGCGTCCGGGGAGCAGTTTGAGGGGAAACAGTGTCTGTTTGTGGCCAGTGATAATACTTTCCATTCAACGGGGGCTCGCAGATCGCTGATTCTCCTGATTGCCATGTGGCGCCCTGGTGGCGAGCCTCTGCACTGAAATGAAATCCACTCTGCTCCGTTCTAAATGATAATGCTCCATAAACAACACCCCCAGAGGGAACGCAGAGAGAGAGAGGGAGCTGGGAGGGAGAGAGAGAGAGAGAGAGAGAGAGAGAGAGAGAGAGAGACACACACCAAGGGGGTGATACATAGTGAGAAGATACTCGGAGGGAAGAACACAGATGTAAACAGTCAAAGATAATAGACACAAGGCAAGGAAGATGTGCACTTTATATCTAAAACAAAATAGTGTTGACGGGTGTCTGTTGAAAAACATGTCAAGAATAGATTGACATAAAATTGACATTGATATACATTCACATCAAGTGTAAATAATTATTGTTAGAGGACATCTTCTCACATGTTATACTGAGACTATTGGTTAGTTTGACCATAAGCAGTCATGGCCAAATGAATTACACTTTCCCCTGTTCTATCAGAAGGGGGGGTGTGACTCAATCCCACAGTGCCCCTAGGGGTTGATTATAACACTGCACAGGTCAGACAGCAATGATGTGGGTATGTTCTTCTGCTGTGCAAGCTCAGGTCTAAATCACACAATAGAACGTCAGCAGGCAACATGACAGCATACAAGGAAACACAGGCTGGTGCAAGCTCAAAGTGCTGTCTCAGCTCCAGCAACTCGTCAACAAGTGCAGAATCTGTTGTGTAATAATGTTTAACCTAGAATACACCAAGGGAAATAAGAGCAACCAGTGACAAAAGGGAAGCAGAGACTATTTCTGTTAGCAACACACATCTGAACAAAAGGAAGAAAAAACATATTGACAATGAAACAATTTCTAAGATCATTTGGACACTCAAAATGAGCTCCTGAATCAAGCTGAGAGGAGAATAAACTGTGTGTGTGTGTGTGTGTGTGTGTGTGTGTGTGTGTGTGTGTGTGTGTGCGTGTGTGTGTGCGTTCATGCGTGCATGTGTGCACTTGTGTGTGTGCGTGCGTCCATGCATGCGTGTGTGTGTGCATGTGTGCGTGTGTGCGTGTGTGCGTGTGTGCGTGCATGCGCGTTTGTGTGTGTGTGTGATACACAGATGTAAACATTGTGTACAAAATCTACAATGTACAGGGCTGTTTCTTCTGTGATGTCCCCTGGGGCCAATAACCAACCAGACAAAGACTCATTGGTGGTAGCTACGAACTATACACCCCCCCCCCCCCCCCTTTGGTTCGTCAGCCGCAACACATCTGCAACCATCTGACCAGCCCACACAACCCCAAGGGCCTCACCCTCTGTCAATGTTTTACCTCTTCTTGTTCAAAACAGCTCCCCTCAGTTCAAAACTGTGACCAAAAATAATTGTTTGATAAGATCTATACAGTATCAGACCATACATCAGAGAGGACATGGCAGGAACATGGCAGGGAGGGAGACACATACACACACACGCACACACACACACACACACACACACACACACACACACACACACACTCTCACACACACACACAGAGACGCAGAGACGCAGAGAGACACACAAACACACGCACACACACACACACACACACACACACACACACACACACACACACACACACACACACACACACAGCAGTACAGTACACATTAGCACCACAGCCATGCTGATGCTGGTGATGATGCTCCTGTCCCCCCAGAGGACGGGCTGTCTCCTGGAGGGCCTGAGTGTTTCTCTGATGCCATCTGACTGCTCACATCACTGAACTTTCTGCTGCTTGATTGGCCGTCTAGTTGATGTGCCAGCTTTTGGGCCATTTCGCTCTTGCAATTGTGCAAAGTGTACGTTGAGAGGAAAACTGCAAACTGAGGGGGGGGGGGGCGTAACCCTTGCAGCAGCAAGTGGGAAATAGAGCAAGTGCATTTGTGTTAGAATGAGGGGGTGGTGGGAGGGGTGGGGGGGTGGGGTGAGGGGTGTGTGTGGGGGGGGGGGTCATTTGAAAGCAGAAGGTTTTTCGAAGGTTCTGATGGCCTGCTTTGTCTTGACTTTCCACCCTCAGGATGAAAGCTGTCAGCTCACATAGACCCTGATGAGCTCCATGAAGGAAGGTGCAGAGCCGAGAGAAGACAGGGATAGTCCATATTTTACCAATGTTATACACCCTACTGGGTATTTCAAGTAACACACACAGTGTCTGACACAGTACTGTATGTACCCTTAAGACCTGTTCCTCAATGGCTGTCTCAGTGGTGTCCGCACCACTGTGCCCACCCTATCACATCTCCAGAATCCGCTGTGAACTGGGCATCGCTCCTATGATATTACCCACAGCCTCTGACAGTCCGGTAAGCCCCTCACCTCCCCCGCTCTCCCCTAAAACATCCCATCTCTTCTGTGAGAAAATAAAAGCAAGGTTTTAACAGTCAAAACACTTGATCCTCAGGTTTCATTTTAAACTAGCTTTAATAAGCATCCCATGTGTTTGATATCAGGGTAAAGCTCAGTGGTTGGCCTGCACCATGCAGGAAGAGGAGGAGGAGGAGGACGACGGTGAGAAGAAGGAGCAGGAGAAGGAGAAGGAGAAGGAGCAGGAGAAGGAGGATGAGGAGGAGCAGGAGCAGGGGTAGGAGGAGGAGGAGGAGCAGGAGGAGCAGGAACAAGAGGAGGAGGAGGAGGAGAAGGAGGAGGAGGAGGAGGAGAAGGAGCAGTAGGAGGAGGAGGAGAAGGAGGAGCAGAAGGAGGAGGGAGGCTTAGTTACAGGGGACAAGAGATGCCTGTTACATAACTCTAGTAATGTAGTAACTGTAGAATTGTTACGTGTTCAATACAGTGTTTATATCATCATAATCATTCACAGTAATATTTCTTGGTTTAAAAAAAGAAGCATAAACCATTATCCATAATAAATAATTATCATAGGATAATTCTTTACAGATAATTCTCTCTGAAGATGTGTTTAGACAATGACACACTAAATGAGGACAGATGTAAGAGCTGAGTATATTTTTCCCTTTAATGCACAGAGAGTGTAACAAAATGCTACGTGACATGTCACACTAGGGGCAGAAGTCTGCCTTTGGCACTGTTGGGCGGGGGGGGGGGGGTTCCAAAATGGAGGTCAGTGCACTGCATCAGACTGTCTCTAGACCATCAGCATATGCCAAGCTCACACTATCAGCTGTGTCAAACCACTGATTCCAGACCAGTGCCATATGCTCCCTATCAGATGTTCCCCATCAATAACCTTTATGTCTCTGTTTGATCTGATGGCCTAAACTCTCCATTTGCTCCATGTTTACCTCAGTGCTACTGTTATGACTACACAAACGATCCATACGAATACAATACTGCTAGATAGTGAAAGAGATGAGATGTCAGGTAACCTGGGCAACCTCCCAACCTGAAAGGACAACTATCCGTCTCAATCAGTCACTGAGATTCAAAGAGGCGTGTACTCAGAGCATCCATCAAGACACCATGGTAGGACATGCAGTACAGTATGAACGCTAATATGCTAAGCTACATCACACTTTCCTAACCACCGTCTCCCTATGTCTTAGAAGGTTCCGGTGACCCATTACAAGTGTCTTATCACGTTTGCCTTGCAATGTTCAGACAACAAGTTTCAGTGTGACCTCTTGAACTTCCTAATGTGAACCAGCTTCTCTCTCACATTCCTACTCAAAAGCCCCATTTAATTTCAGTCTGATGTCTCCAGTCCGAAATTGACTTTGTCTCCAAAACCTCCGATCCATCAAACTAATGTACAGTGCATATGAGACCTTTCAAGAAACACCCTATAGAACTCGACCACTGAACTCAATTCAATATAATCACCACACCAGCATGAGCAGCTGATTTCCTGTTGGGGGAAATCCAGCCAAAATAATGGGTTCACACAGTACAATGCAGCACCAGGGTCTCACAGAGGAGGTTGAAACCTGAGAGACATTGACAGGCCAACCAACCACTATCATTTAAGCTGTGCCCTGGCAAACAGATCATTAGAAACCCGAGGGGGAACAGGCAGGCTGGGGTGGGGTTATGTGTGCTTCTGTAATCCCATCAGATCAGTCTCCCTGCCATAACTAACCATGACGCTTGTTGCCACATCTAAAGAATAATAATAAAGACACACAGACACAGACACACACACACACACGCACGCACGCATGGACACACGCACGCACACACACACACACACACACACACACACACACACACACACACACACACACACACACACACACACACTCCAGTCACACAGTGAGAATGAGAAACTTTTGTGCCCTGAGTGCAGGACTGTGGACTGTGACGAGTGTGCGGCTGTCTGCTGTGGGGATGACATCAGCCTGTGAGGCCGCTAGGGACGAATGATGAGGTAATACGACTTTAACAGGAGACTCGGGCAGGATGTGATGTTATTGGGGTAACAATGCTGTCGCCCCTGTAAAGTGATCATTCTTTTGAATTCAGGCATGTCCTCTAAACATGGAAGTCGTATACTTCTATGTTCTTGACAAAGAACACCACAGAGAGACACAGCGTCCACATCAATTTGAATTATACACAGTTGTTTATAACACTACTTCAACAATTATAAGCAAACATTGGACATTGTAAGAGTGTTTGGATTGATTTTAACTTTCAGTTCAATTTTGAATACACAGCCTTCCAAAAATGGCATGGAATCAAAATGGAGATATATTAGGAGATACATTTAATATTTTGATATTGGGTGAATCATATGGTCTGTATTATTACACTCTGTATGACACTAGAGAGCTCTTCAGATTGGTCAGAATCTTGCGAAAGCTTGATCCTTTTAGCCATGTCCTCTTACCATTGGCTTTTTAGGAATTCAAACCAACAAACTCCTGTGCAATTTACTGCCTCTGTTTGAGAGTTTTACACTGAAATTACGTGATACAAAAGTACAAAGTCCATAATGCAGAAGATTATTAAGATATTTTGTAAAATAATGAATTCTGTCAAACATGATGTTGATCTGTAACTAAAGTGTGAAAGCACGAGAATACAACATGTTACCAAATAAATACAATTGTTTAATTTTATATTAATTATATTAAAATATAATTAAAATTATATAATTTGGAGATTGTGGGTGAATCGTATGGTTCTATAGTACCTACCACACACTGTATGATACTCCTAGAAGCTCTTCAAACGGGACAGCATCTTGCCAAGGCTTGATGTGAATCATCCTAGTTTATGACGTGGTGCTGGATCCCAGGCCTGGTTTACAGTGTGAGAGAGCTTGTGTAAAACACATGACCTGATGGCCCATTGGTTCACCCTATCCCCCAGAGTTCATGTGAGCCTCCCAGACACCCAAACAGTCTCTCCAGCAGGATATGTGACCCTCCTCACCCAGAGGAATAATACCACACCAATAATAACTGCATTATCTGTATAAACTGGTCAATTATTAAAACCAGGGTGGGGACATGGGAGAGGGCCTGACATAATGAAGAAAGTGACTTCACCTCTCTGTCTTGGTCACTGCACATCAGAGGGATCCCATAAAATGCTACAAAGGCATGTAATTTTGGGACAGTTTCAAAGGGAGGTCAGACTGGTATGTAGGAAAAGCACTTTGCCTAGGCTAAAACAACAGTCGAGCGGGAGCTGCCATGGCAACATCTGTATCCAATTACGCACTACATCCTCGGCAGAGCTCCTTGGTAACGAGAACAGCTCGGGCGAAGCTGTGAGCTCAGGAGAGATGTCAAATGTAGGTTAGACGCGGACAGGAGCTAGGATGTTTCATTAGAAACCTGCTCGGCACAGATAGAGATCTGGGAGGGTTCCCACACTTTGACTGGAACCCGCTCACCCCATCTGCAGAGGGACACCGTCATGCTAACGTCTCCACCCAACCTGAGTCAGGATCAGGCACTCCGACTTCTCGCTGAGAAGAGACACGTTAGTGTGTGCTCAGACTCTTTCATTTTCAAAGAGATAAGCAAATCAAAACATTATGCTTTTAGTGTTTTCATACACTTTATCATCATTATTACAACTCCAGATGAATCCATACTTCAAAGGGACTGTCCCAAGGGTTTGTCTGTTCAGCAAACAGACCGTTCCTGTTATTTGTACATCGAAGGCCATAACAATCTTTCAGGGTCCTGCCAAGTGCCAAGACATTACATTCACAAGCATCTCATAAAACAGTACTGTAAGTCCACAGTCTTGCCGACACACTACAATATGGTGACTCTGCAACTGATGCATCAACTGTTTGACACTCTGACACACACACACGCGCACACGCACACACACATACACATCCAAGTTCTCCCCCCCCCCCCCCCCCCCCCCCCCCGTGTCCCCATCCATCTCACGCCGACTGCACAGTGATCAATGTCTGTCATTGTTCATAGCTTAGAACTGACGCTGATAACACATGATCCAGTGCTGTCCTCTGTGGAGCTGACAGGCCCAAAACGCTGGCGGTTTTGTGTGTCACTGATGAGCAGCACACTGAGGCCTAACGGCTGGGGGGGGCGGGGGGTGGGGGGGGGGGCGTCCTAGCCTGCACCAGGGCGTCAGCTGTCACCTCCCCACACCATGACAGGACAGGCCCTCACCTAACAGTACAGTGACACACACACTCAAAGTCAGCCACCGGCCAGCTCACTGCCAGAGAAGATGCGACCGATATATACCATTGCAGCCAAAGTCATGTCACAGCATGAAAAGGTCTCAGGGGTCAAAATCACCGGCCTCGTGAATGTACAGGTCCAAATTCCTGTATATATATATA
>NC_139656.1:24939207-24964207 GCF_951799395.1 Argentina silus | reverse complement strand
CAGCAATCACCACTTGACCCCTTGACAGACCCTGGGTCTCATACTTCTGTTTTCTTCCCCCTTGCAGGAGAAAGAAAACTTTAACCAGATTATATAATCAAGTGAAAGCATAAGCCTGTAGAGGAGGGACTGCAAACAGGCGTGTTTCCAGATGTCTTAGGAGACAATGCAGAAATTTAGCAGTCAATAGCTTCTACTGAGGATTGCTCAAGGTTTTGCAATAAGAAAATAATAAAACACACACACATCTGTATTCAAACACATGTACACAGTGAATGATGAGTCATTCATACGTACTTAAGCACAGACATAGACACGAGCACACACATACATACACAGATGAGCAGATGTTGACCTTTTCAAAAGTAGGATGAGTAGGTGGAAAAAGGAAATAACAAATAGTTTATGACTCAAAAAAAAAACTGTGACTCAAGATTCAATGTGTGAATAAGATGTTGAAAGAAAACAAAGTGGAGTAAGACCTAAACAGCTCCTCTTAGCTCTTCCCTGGGGGCGTCTTCATCATTGCTTGTACTGACCCCAGGCCTATGTGTCTCTTGAAATAATTATTTATAACCAGAGTGAATCACAAGTGTGAGAAAACTACACCTCCCAAACCACAGCGCCAGGCAAAATGGAGTCTTTCATCAGTCCTGAGACTATTCATCTTGTTGCCGTGAAGAGCATGGTCAAATGAATCAAATCCGAGGCACGGACTTGTAAAGTTATGAGCACTGAAACTGGACAAAAAGTTGGAAAACAAGGATCAGAAGTGATGAATGCACCTTCTCTGGAAATAGTGTAATCATTGGAGAGTAGTTACTCATCTCAAACTATTACTCACCTACAGCTGTGAAACTAACACTCTCTCACACCAAGACACCATCTATCATTCTGTTTAGTCCACCCTGGAAAACAGTCAGACTCACTCTCAGCCATGGTGTTATGTCTTCATGCACAAGGGTTTGAACGTGTTGAAAGAAATGTAGAAATCCTGAAACGATGAAAACGACACATAAGCATCGGCAGATGCAACTTTATCTTCATGTTTATTTGTGGACAATATTATATGTTTTTGACTGATTTTGTGATTCATACAAACCTCAATGATCAAGAATACTAAGAAGAATAACAACAATAATAATGTTCTACTTTAATCCATTAAATCTTCTAAAAACATGAACATCAATAAAAGCCAACATCTTCCAACCAACATGTTTCATTGTTGAAGTGGAATTCAAATAGAACAACAAGTAATGCTCGAGGCTTCTAAGACACACCGGACATTGGTGTTAATAAAGCAGACTTGGAGACTATGTTCCCTTCAAAAGTAAAAAACAACACCCAATACAGTACTATGTATGAGAGTAAGCGGGGTCATAATGGGAGCGAGAACAAAAAAACCCTAAATTGTGTGTGTGTGTGTGTGTGTGTGTGTGTGTGTGTGTGTGTGTGTGTGTGTGTGTGTGTGTGTGTGTGTGCGTGTGTGTGTGTGTGTGTGTGTGTTAAAGGTCAGGAGAATAATCATTCATTCAAGAGGCAGAGAAAAAAAAGAACACTAGATAAACATTTTTCCGGATGTAATTTTCAGGCCAAGGGTAGATTTCCCAGTAGAAATCAGCAGCTAGGAGGAAATCATTTAGCCTCCGTAAGTGCCAAATTGTATCCTGATTTTCCTGGTCTGGCTTCATTTTCAAAACTGGTGGTAAGCACTCTGCAATCTTTCACCCGATGACTGTGTAAACACATCTTTAAGAGGGGAGACCTAATCCTTGTGTGGCCTCACTCATGAAAGGCTTATGAACAATGTTTCAGGATCTTTTTGGGAGAGCACAGAATAGTGAAGGAGAGAGAGGCATTAAAGAGAGAAAACAGGAGGAGCGTTCACCACCGAGTGTCATCGACTGAAACGACTCAACATTATTTACAACGTTCCTGCAGACTAAAAGGGAGGAGAAAAACATGTGTTTCTGATCTATCACAATGATACTAAATGGCCTCTCAGTCTCAAGGATATGTGCTGCATGTTTATTAGATTCCACGTGCGTTAATGAAACTCCTTCTTTAAAAAGCATACCTTCCATTTAGCCGGTGTGTCTCAAAGGTAGCGGAAATACATTTCCTTTCAATTGTATGGAATTACACAAACATTTTCTTTCATCTCCAGTCAACAATGGGCAACAGTGTGACATCATGGTTTTAATTGAAAATACATGTGGCAATAGGCATCAATTAAATGGATAAATCTGGTTTTGACTACCGCTCTGCGGCGACTCCTCTCGAATGGGAAAATGGCCGTTGCGAGCTTAGGCTGAGCCCAAAGGGAAACTATCATAAAATGTCTTTGAACACAAAACTGCTGTTAGGGGTGTATGGGGCAGGTTTGGGGGCAGGCTTGTTTGTGTTTGTCACTAATTTAGTGGATTATGTCCTGCTGACCAGTGTGACTGACGGGGCGTCTTGTCTGGTTAGGGGGGCAGAGGAGTGGGATGTGAGGGGGGGGGGCCACAGGGGTTCCTTAGGGGGGCTGGTGCTTGTTATATCTGAGCCTCTCCTTGCTCCCCCCAGTGTCCCCTACACTCAGGCAGGGCCCTTCATTATAGGGGGGCCAATTAGGGAGGTAGGTCCAGGCAGTGCTGCGAGGCACTGGAGGGAAGGAGACACACACTACAAATGTCATCCAGTGTAAATGCCAGGCCTTCAGCATCCAGCATCGCCTTCAGCATCAAGCATCGCCTTCAGCATCCAGCATCGCCCAGCAATATTAGCACTTTTAGTTGATGAGCTCTTTTGATTTTGTTTAGTTTTTTAATGAAATGTCCTGCAGTGCTGGTCAAGAAACACTCTATTGTCTCTTCACCACTCTTTGTAGGATTAAAGGAATCATGCTCATAAAGATAGTCAGACAAACCGGGAGTTGTAATTCAATACTGGAGCTAGCATCAAGCCCTGCATAGAAGACTGTCTTTAACATTTTTCCCCCTCGGACCATATCAGGTGTTGACTCCTGAGGAGCAGAGCTGGGAATAGTCCTCTGTTGACTGATATAAGCCACCATTTCCCTTCTGAGATGACAAAATAGAACTGGCACGGTCAGGAACAGCCTCCCTCCCTCCCTCCCTCCCTCCCTCACTACTACCCACAACCCCACCTCCTCCCTCCCTCACTACTACCCACAACCCCACCTCCTCCATCTCTCACTACTACCCACAACCCCACCTCCTCCATCTCTCGCCCCACTCCCAATCCCTTACAGTACACGTACTGTAGAAACAATAACATGACTACATGTTCAGCTGAATGAATTAGCTGCAACAGTGAGGCTGCTGCTGCCCTGACACATACTGTACATGCTTTATCAAAAACACATGTTCTCTCAAGGTTTATTTTCCCCCCCCAAGCCTTTACATAAGGCCAACTCACTCCAAGTGCCACTTCCCTTAGTAAACAGTGGTGAAAGAGAGTAACTGAGCACTGGCAGGCTAGCCATAGCACAACACTGAGAGAAGGCATTTTTTGAAGCACTCTAAACATGAAAATGTGTTAGGATCTGAGCTTCCATCAACAAGGCATTAGTCTTTCAGCATTCCTACATGTGTGCTTCCTGTTAGTTTATTATAAACACATTTCCCGGCCCTTGCTTATTTCGGGTTATATACACAGTGATTGGAGAGCTCTGTTGCTATTGGCTGTCAGCCCCTTTCGCCTGGGGAGAAATTCAGCCTCCACTTGGGTTTACAGGGGAGCCTGAGACAAGGAGGTGCAAACAAAAAGCAACAGGAAAACATCTCAAAATAGTCATGAGATCAGAGTTCATTATCTCACGTCTGACTGCTGTGGACGTCGCTGTGCCCTATTCAATTCAGATTATTACAATCAAATCAATAATTCATAACTGACATAGTGGGGAGTGGTTTGACCAGCATGTGGTCTTTAGCATAAATGAGTAGCATGTTCAGGTGTTGTTTTCATAGAGCACAAATATTGACATTACGTGTGTCTTCAGACTCTTCACAAAGACATCATTTTGCAGTACACGAACGAGGGGAAAGGGATTGGAATCTGGATTGATTCCCAGTACAGTGCAGTGGGACAGCTCATGGTGAAGACAGAGTAAGGGGGGGGGGGGGGCTCCCCATCCCCTGGGGTCCCCTCTCCTCACCTCCCCATTGTTGTCCAGGCTGGGTGCCGGCAGGGGTGCGTTCGTTAGGGTCAATCTGCCTGTTGAATGAATAAACAAAGGGCTGCTCTGTCCCTCTCACAGCCAGGTGAGCTGATATCGGCTTCCCAAACCCGAAACCCATCTGCACAAATAAACGCACACAGGAAATGACCTGCCAGGGCCCTCAACCTGCTGTGTGATAGGGCAGGGGTGGGGGTCCGGGAATATCTACACTATCTTCTCACATCTGGGGGGGGGGGATTCACGGAAAGAAGGGGTGTCATGCAAGACTTGTTCTACATCCATGGAGAGGTTGCTGTAGTGTTGCTGTAGTGTTGCTGTAGTGTGGCTAAATCGTGGCTGGCTCAAATGTGTATTCTCAGATAATGTACACTGAATTGAGTGATGACACACTCTGCCTTCTCCACTCCAAATTCATCTTCTGACCAATAACAATCAGTCCACCTTGTTATCTTTGTGTAGAACTGGAACGCCTAACTGTATGGAGATGAACAATAACAGGAAGCGTTTCAGGAGTAAACACTTGGAAAAACAAACACGATGGAAGATATCCATTGACAAGCTGTTTCGTGCAGCCCTCAAATCTCCCCCCGATAGAAAGATATTAATGAAATAACAATGTCAAAGAATGTCTGCTGTCTCTTGAGGAACATGACATCAAGTATCTTTTGACCAGTAAAAAAAGGCACGGCACATCCTGCCTGATCATCTGTGATCATTTGGACCGATTTCATGCATGCTATGGTCTCTATGAATCATTACATGTGTTGAAGCCATTTAGTGTCTTCCTCCCAGAGGTGCTGTGAAAACATAAAGACCAGAGAGAAACAATAAATCTAGGCGGCTGCCAAGACGTGCAGAACGCATTGACCGTCATCTAAAGGCAAGAGGACCCCGGGAGATGGCTCCTACAGGAGATAGAAAACCCAGTGCTGTGACCCTCCCCAAACCCAGCAGCCAACGCACAAGAATGGCTGCCTTTCATGGTCCAGTATCACTGAGGATGCAGGGGAGCGGAAAGCACGAAAAGAATCTTTTCAATGAGCACCTGAATCGCACCTTTTCATTCCAGACTGGAGCGCCCGGGGCCACCAAGAGAAGAAAGAGACAGTGTGGCAGAGCAAGGGAGCCGGGGGGAGCCAGGCCAGGTGGGGCTGTGTCTGTTCACTGGGAGAGAGAGGTGCAGGGGTCACAGGATTAGGCTCATATCAGTGTTGATAAAAATCCCTTTCTTGTGAATGGGGGTCCTGTGGGCCTGAATGTGACCACTATCTGCAACAACAAGCCACCTTTATGCGCGGCCAGGTAATTACAGGCCGCAGGTCAGGCTGCTCCGAGCGTATTCATTACTGCTGTCTCTGCCAGCGCCCAGCCCAGCCCAGCCCAGCCCAGCCCAGCCCAGCCACCCCCAGAGCCCTGCAGCCAGCCATGTGGAGAGAGGGCAGGGCAACGCTGGGAAGAGGAAGCCCCAGTCACCCGGCTGCCCTCGGGGCATGGCTACCTGACAGGGCCACAATGAGCCAGCTGAAGGAGCCACACACACACACACACCTTTACACCTCACGTCTCCCACACACTGGATGCTTTGTCATCGTCCGTACCCCCCCCCCCCACCCCCACCTCCACAGTGCCCCTTATCCAGTCATTTGAGCCACGCTCACTCTTTGATCAATAGCTGAGCGCCTCTGCATTGAGGGGCGAGACAATCCACGATGACGGTCATGCCCGTTGGCCAATATTTATCCCTGGTATGTGAGGGACACAAACACTTGCTTATATAACATGAATGGGCCATTGTACACACCACTTCCACCCTCTTTTAATGGAGGATTTCGGAGGGAATTCCAAAAAGATAATTCAAGTTACCGGTGTGTTTCAAAGTAAGGCTTCGCTGACCGTCTAAAATGACAAAATGATTACTCTGAGAAATGTTGGACTTGGTACAACCACTCCATGTTGAGAAAAGAAAAGATGCTCCGTTGTCGAAGTGATTTGATAATAATGTATTATCCTCCGTCCTAGAAACAGAAATAAAACCACACAAAAACAATTCAGTTCCAGCACTGATATAATGTGCTGAAACTGAACCACAGGCCCAAGCGTCCCTCCACCCACACTGTGGTGTCAACTACACTGCAGCAGAGGAACTTCCCAGCCATACTGTAACCTCAGTGTGGTTCCTGAACTTTGGGAATATCTGATTCCTTATGGCCCGCATTGAAACAAGGCTTCCTTCAGATAGAGAAAAGCATGGTCTGTTGTGTACTGTGCAGAGCATTATTCTTCTTGAGTGTTATCTGTATGCAGCAGATAATACTGTAAGGCTCCCCTATAGCTCGAAACAAAATCAAATCAAAACCCAGAGCAATGTGACATCACTTTAGACAATGAGATCAGAGTTGATCTGTAATCTCAACTCGTCTGCTGTGTCGGCGTCGTCGAGGCAGCGGCCACCACACCAGCTGGCTCTCCCGACAGGAAGTGGGCTGTAAAAAGGCATGGCGAGAGCCACCATTCCAATCCCCAGGACAAACATGTGCGCGTGCCCCCGTCTGGAAGGTAAGACGGCGCGATGCTCTTGTGATAAGAGGCGGCGCCATGCTGGTTGGAGCTCTGAGCCGATGAGTAATCACACCAAGACTGATAAGAGCCATAAAAGGCAGCAGAGGATCCACTGGGGCTGCTGCTAATCTAGGTGGAATGGAACGGGAGGCCTTCAGGGGAGGGGGGGCCTCTGTTTTAAGACAGGTAATAAATGTTTACAGCCTACTTTAGGAAAATAGACGTGATGACTGCGTGTTTCAGGGGGCATCTGTCCGTGGCCGTAACCTGGAAACACAGGAGAGCCCATTGCTAAACACCATTGACACCCATGCCCCCCCACCCGCCCCCCCACCCCCACCCCCCACCCCCCCATCATAAACTTTAGGGATGCTTCGCTTCACCATGTACAATTATTCATGGCAGACATGCGTGTCTTCACACATGCACACACAGACCGGAGGTTGCACTGCTGACGGGGGCTAGATCACCTGATAAGAGAGCATCACAAGGTTCGTACGTGAATGAGAATGTCATGTGCAAATTACAAACTAACAGAGATAAAATAACACCAGTCTGACCCGTATTTCATTGAATGTGAAGGTGAACCCATTTCATCAGGAGGGGATCTTGAATACAATTTGACCCAGTAACACAAGAATATAGCATGCAATGAAGTATAGAAGCCAGAATTAACAATTCATAGCTCAAATTAAATAGGCCATCCATAGATCTATAGATGTGTTCAACATAATATGAGAAGATTATGTAGTTGTGGCCTATGTTGTAAACAGACATCCAGTGATCCCTTTGATGGCAGGGATTTGAGCTGAGAGAACACATGAACACATAAGTGTATGAAAGGCCTGGGGCATTTGTACTGTCATTCTGGGAAATGCTACATGTGAGCATTAACACATACACACACAGACACACACACACACACACACACATACACACACACATGCGTGCACACACACGCACACTAACACATACTCTTGAGTGCATCACAGATTGTCAGCGAAAACAAGTAGTATCAAATAATTAGCGCTTTAGCTTGTTTATTTCTCATTTTTTCCACAGGCTTTTATGTCTCTGCAGCGATTAGATCAGAAATCAGGACGCAGCTTAAGGATTTCTGGGTTTGTATTTTGTATGATGTGTCCTCAGCAGATGTGCAAATTAGGCCAGAGGGAGAGGGAAAGAGAGAGAGAGAGAGAGAGAGAGAGAGAGAGAGAGAGAGAGAGAGAGAGAGAGAGAGAAAGCGAGAGAGAGAGAGAGAGAGAGAGAGAGAGAGAGAGAGAGAGAATGACAGAGAGAGTGCAGAGGAGAGAGGGATTTCTGTGTATTTTTCCCCGTTAACACCATCAGTGTCACATCGCCCTGCAGATAAACAGATGTCGTTGCTGTTTTTGTCACCGTGGCTCTGGGGCCAGATGTTGGGAGGCCGTCCCCTCCGTTCTCCCATCCGGTTGTATGGTGACATATTGCACCATCCTGACTGCTTACAGTACACTGAACATGATGTCAGTGAGGGCTTCCTATGTAGGGCATGGGATGGCTCTTTTCACAATACGCCCTCCCCATATGAACAAACAAAAGATGTGCCGTCCAAGTCAAGACAGAAGATTATATTAAAAACAAAGCTCCCTGAGGTTTTATGGGTAATGCCACATATTCACGCTGTTATCAGAACAAGAATTTACCACGAGGCTTTTGAAGAGACTAAAGCCAATGAGGTAATGTCACAGTCACATCCAGGGACCAGTGCATTGAAGTCAATAGGTAAAGCGCCTGTGTGTCAGGCGTACTGTACAGTTACTGTCGTTACAAGATTGAGAACCACCGGCCAAGTCTCTGCAAAGTGGTTTAATGGTAATATAATAACGCACAACCCACTTAAAAAATAATCAAACCCACAGGACAAGGATAATCTCATTTCCCCAATGGTATACCTCATGTACTGTAAGTCTTTCAGATTCACCATCGCCCGTTACACAACCGTTTAAGTCGCACACCGAAAGTCCGAGGAAGAGGACTGGAGACGCGGAGCAGGTGTATGGTCCCACTTAAAGCCAGTCGAGGTGCTTCCCGTTGCGTCGTCATGGCAACCGGTAGAGTACCCATTCATATTAGGAGAAAACAGAGAGCGGCGGCAGTGATCAAGGTTAATTATAGTGTAGGTGGGTGTAGGCGAGGAGCCTTTGATTTCTCATGTGTTCCCTAATAAAGTGGAGCTGAGTCTACCCTTGTTACGACTTATTACAGTCAATGTGACCTTGGACCTCAACAGTTTCCCCGCCGATGAATAATTGAGAGCTCTGTTATGGTCAGTGGCCTTGCGGATCACTTTACACTGGTGTTAAAAGGCATTTCCAATACCTGGCCCCATCATGTCCGGCCCGGGATGGCGTAGTGATGTCTGCTTCGACGATCATCCTGTCCGACCATCCCCGTTGGCCATACAAACAACAAAGAGACACTTAGTGATGTTACATCTGAAGCATCTGAAGCAAAGTCACATGAACTAGCTACAGTGCAAGCTTTTCACAGCAACTGTAACATTGACAGCTCTGGAAACAGCTCTATGACCATGCTACTCCCCACTATGTGGCCACCATGGCACTAATGGGCATCCAAACACAGTCATGATGCTTCACAGGTCCTTACTAAACCCAAATGTGGCCACTCTGCGTGCTCATTTGATTGGCCTTATTAACATGTTTACTCTGTGCATCCAGCTGCCTCCCATCACGGCGAGAGACTTCACAGATCTGACACATAGAGGGGCCATTATGGCTAATTCACTGGAGTATCCTTCCCCCGTTAGGCCTTGAGCAGCTGGGGCCTGGCAGAGGAGGAGAACACACACTGTCTAGCCTGCAGGGGCTGGAGGAGCTATCACACATTCATGTTTACCATCAGCGATTGAATGCAAAAGTGCACGCTTACTTACTTAAGACTTTCTTCCAGATCTCTCCATCCGTGAGCAGAGTGGACCTGGCCTGTCGTGCCTTTCCCTCACCCCCTCACTCAGCTGGCAACCCCAGGGCTCTCTCCTCCCCCCCCTCCTCCTCCTCCTCCTCCTCCTCCTCTCTTTACATTACACCATGGAAAAGGCAATGAGCAACAATTGAAAGCTGAGTTAATTCAGCATTACACCGTGTCATCTAGAGGATAAAGACCTTGCCGAGGGCCTCATTGGGAGGGAGAGAATAATACTAATGCTGTTCTTGGCAGCTAATCAAACCTGCTACGGTAAACATCTCGAGGAGTGGGAGAGGTTGAGGTAGAAGACTGAGAGGGACAACCATCTCATTTTTGAAGGAGCGCAATTTGTTAAAGGTTCAGTGTGTAGATTTAAGCTTTAATACAGTGCTAAATGTCCATGATAAATCGGTAGACCATCCAGGTGGTGTGCTGTATTCGTCCAAACAAAGCGTTTTCTAAAATCTGCCGTTGGGTCGGACACTGGCCTTTACATTTGGTTTGTTTACAAGGATATGCACATGTTTCGCATAAATAATAATTTTCTAATTTTCATTGTGGCCAGCAGGGGCAGCAACATGCAAAACTACATGCTGGACCTTTTAAATGTCTGTAACTACCAATGAGAGGACCAGGCTGCATTATGTACACTGATATGAGCTTGCACTAGAACATAATCAGCTATCCACAGCTAGGACTTGGAGATGACCTTGTTCTCATATCCAGTGCCAGGCAGGGCTTTATCTGACAGATCAGCCCTGGTGGCAATGCGAAGTTTCTTCCAACCAAAAACCTACCCTGGTTTATCAGAAAAGCTCTCTTCTGATCTGCCCTTTTTTCCCCCTTTCCTCAAAATGTACGACATGATGTTGTATTATTATGCATGCCAAAATCGTTTCTTGTGAAACTAGATATGGAAATGATTCTCTGATGTGATAGGGCCCCATATGGAACTGATCACAGAACAGTAGCATTATGGAGTTCATGTTCAACCCGGGAAGAAGGGAAAAAAAAGTCCCATTTCTGCCATGAAGGCTACATTTCCAAATGTGTTATGACTTATCAATTCTCTCCAGAGAGGTAGCCTTGTGTTCTGACCAATGGCCATGCTCTGAAACTAAAACAATATTGCACATGGCCGAGTGAGAACATGATTCACCTGACTAAGAGCCACAGTGCGCTAGCTGGTAGTCCACGATCTGGACCGTCTGCATCCAGGCTCGACACAGGCTGTCTGGCCTGTCACTGCCGTGAACACTCACTCTGCCATGTCCCTTTAACCTGTCAGCAAGTCACAAATTACTCCCTCCACACGCTCCTTCTGCCATCACGGCTTAAGTGAAAAGCCAGAGTGCAAAATTAAGAGGCCAGTTGCATTTATTAGCATTGGACTGAAAGAGGGATGTGTCCCTGTTAAGCATCGTAATGAGTGAGGTGAGGATGGGACCGGGAGGGCTGTCCTCTCCAGTGTTACTGTAGCATTAGCATTAGCTTCCATCCAGCCTGTCCTCCAGCTGGAGATACTAATCAAACACTCTGGCCTGTAACAGGATGTGGAGGGTTCACAAAGTGCAGTACTGCTGCTTCCTCCTCTCTTCCAATTTCCTAAAATTACATTCTCATATCAAAGCGCTGCAGATATAGAGCAGATAGGGGGTCCTGAGTATCCTTGATGTGAGGAAATCACTCTTTGAATAATAAACTCCCCCACCAGCCCGCAAGGATAAAAAAAAAAAGAAAAAAAAAAGAAGAGAAAGTCTCGGGATTCAAGATGGACTATAAAACTTCCCTGCTCCCTCTGCAAGGCTGAGGCTTCAGGGAAATTGAATGAGATTACCAGCTCTACTCAGGGTGGGTCAAACGGAGGCCATTTTGAGGGGTTTGATTCAATCTTTAAATTACTGATGGAAACCAGCTTTATGATATTTACCCACACAAGCTTGTGGTGGGCTGTTTTCAATAATAGGGAGAGATGATTATACCAGAATGGGTCAGCATTAGTCTCAATAATGTCTTGCAGTGACATGGAACCCTAGGCAGCAATCGGAGCGGTGTAAAAAGATGTTTTCCTCCAAGTCCTTTGTTGTTTTTGGACTGAGCTCCTAAAGGAATAAATCCAGAAACAATATAGTTTAAATGTTCTATTTTATGGAATACATAAAGTAAGTCCAAACACAAACGAGTATTCAGAACCACTTAAGACTATAACAAGACATATTAAAACACGATGAGGGAAAAGGGGACTCCATGGGCTTAACATAGAGGCGCAGCAAGCCTCATCTCATTTGCTAGCTAGCTAGCCACCAGTTCTCAGCTCTGACATCAGATTCCTTATCTCTGAATACTCCTCTGAGTCTGGGCTCTAAGCTCACCCTCAGCTACCACAACCAGCCCCACACACCACCCTAAGCCTCCTACACAAACATCCTTCTAGATAACATGGGTGACGCTTATACGTTATTCAAGGCTAGGGAAAACCGAGCGTTATAAATGTTGTGTCACTAAGTGATTTGGCAATTGCAAAATCAAATTACCCTTGCTCCGACTCAGGTTTTTGAGCTGCAAAAAAAGCAACCACATGTGTCAAGAAAAAAAGCTTCGACACAACATCCAGAAGAAGCTCGAGACTTGGATCCCCTCCCCGCAGCAGGCAGCACATGTGATTCATTTTGAATGTGGCAACGAGAGCGGAGGGATGGGTGGAAAAGTT
This sequence comes from Argentina silus, assembly GCF_951799395.1. Lineage (NCBI taxonomy): Eukaryota > Metazoa > Chordata > Actinopteri > Argentiniformes > Argentinidae > Argentina > Argentina silus. Next base: position 24,951,785 of record NC_139656.1, on the reverse strand, counting down.
CATCTACAAGAGACGCTACATCATTTATACATAAGTGATACAGTCATCATGGGCATTACTTTTAAAAGCCATATCCATCCATTTAAAAAGGCAGGCAGGCAGGCAGGCAGCACAGCCAACATAAGTAATGAAAGAGGATCCCCTAGGTAAGGGTTATCCCTCTATGATTAATATGTCCTCAGGACAATAAGGCTTCATGTGTTTGTGGGACCTTGCTGTAGGATTCCAGGGACTTAGGAAGTACTATTACAATTCAACATGCATATCTATCACCATGTGATCATATGAATTACATGTGACTTTCATTCCAGGGTGATTATCATCTCCTCTCATCTCTTTAAGTAAATGTATGAACGCTTGTATGTCAAATGATCCAATTCGGCAGAGAGCATCGACAAACTCATTTGCTCTTATGAGGCCATTAGGCTTAACTTTTCCAATCTCTAGGCACAGATATAGACACACGCACACGCACACGCACACACACACACACGCACACGCACACGCACACGCACAAACACACACACACAAACACACAAACAAGCCTATACAATACAAATACAAGCTCTATCCCCTCTCGTTTTTGCTGCCCTGGATTTTTAAACCACTTATGATACATGATACAATGGCCATGGCTTAAAAGCTGATGGCTTCCTGTATTATAATAATCTGTGCACATCTGTGAGGTCAAAGAGATTGCCCTATGCTGCCAGCCCATCTATGTGTATCTATTTTGTGTCCTGAATATGCCATTGGAGTGTTTTTTAGTTTTTTTTTCATTTAGAACCTCTGTTCCATCTAGTAGGGTTCACACACAGTGCTTGATTCTGTTGGACCTTGGCACCATGCATGCACACACACACACACACACACACAGGCACACACACACATACACAGAGACACCGGGACAGGCTACAGTGTGTGGCAGCTGCTCTCCTGCCTCCCTGGATCTGCTTAAACAGGTTGAAACACACGCCTGTGTGTCTGACGCCCAGTACGGCTGCTCCAGTTGCACACACATACAGTAAGTGTACACACACACACACACACACACACACACACACACACACACACACACACACACACACACACACACACACACACACACACACACAGATGGCACCTCACAGTCTTACACAGCCTAAAGTGAAAGTACACATGATATCATACTCTGAGAGGCTAAGAGAAAGCCATAGCAGTCCATTTTCTCGGAGTGCCCTACGCTGCCATCATCTCCCACTGGGCACAGATCAGCAGAGGCAGCCAGTCAGTATGCTGGACGTCTCGCTCTTGACGTGGGCCCCCTCCAGACTGGCATCCCTAACAGTCCCGGATTCAGCAGTACTCGAGTAAATGCACAGCGCAGCGCAGGGCCGCACTGAGTGCTGTGAGCCTGCTGTCGGGATGCTGATGAGATGAGCTGAGGCAGACACATCCAGAGGAGCAGATGGCTCAACGCAGTGCCTCCCGCACCACCCCACCCCATCCCCGGCCCAGGCCTTCGCCTTCTCTCCTCTCCCCTCCCCTCCCCTCCCCTCCCCTCCCCTCCCCGCCCCGCCCCGCCCTGCTCAGCTCAGCTCAGCTCAGCACTGTCATGGCCTGAGACTGAGCCTGACTCCAGATGTGCTGGACTCAGCCATAGCAGTTGAGAGAGAGAGGGACGGTGGGGGGGGGGTGAGGCTTTAACCTTGGGGATGAGCCAGAGCACGGCTGGGGGGCTACAGGGCTGGGGCTGGTGTGTGTATGTGTGTGTGTGGGGGGGGTGTACACATTCCATCAGCTCTGCTTCTTCTCCGGGCCGCCAGGGGAATGCTTCTGGAAGTGTTACACAGGCCCTGATGTGTGAGCAGGAAGTAAGCATGTCAAAGCCCTGATTATTAAACATCCGAACGGCCAGGAGGAGTATCATCCGGAGAAGGGCTATCAGCGTAAAATGGGAGAGCAAAGAAGGGGGGAAAAAGCCCTCTCCACCATCTCCACAGAGAACCACATGGAGCCTTAGAGGATCTGGCTGTCACCTCAGAGGGGCTTAGCAGTTGGATGCTTGGTTTGTTGCCTTATATTCTGTTGAAATGTCCCTCCACACTCAAAATCACACTATTGGCTAAATAATGCACGTATCCAACTTCACAATCACCCCTATGGGCTCTGGGACACACAGTCCGCAGTGTGCGTGTGTGCGTGCGTGCGTGCGTGCGTGCGTGCGTGCGTGCGTGCGTGCGTGCGTGCGTGTGTGTGTGTGTGTTCACAATGTGGATTCAAAGTAAAATAACATCTGCAATCTGACATCAATGGACAGGCTATAGGATCTGCATTAGCTGCAATAAAACTATGTCAGCCCCTTTAAATCCACGAGCCCTGTCAGATTGATAGTGCAAGGCCAACAGAATGGTGGCGGCAGAATGACATGACATTATGATGAGAAGAGGCAGGCACTGGGCACAAACTGCCTGCTCTGCACAATGCCACACAAATCAGCAGAAAACACAAACAAGCAACAGCAGTTCACATTAGGAGGACGAGGGTCTCCAGATGGTTAGAAACCAAGAATGACCGCACTGTTCGCTATTTACCTGTCGTGATTTCGCCCCTTTGTTTTGAACGGCTCTGCAATAATGCGATCACATCGCAGCGTGAGGCTGGGAGGGGGGCACAGGGCTAGGTGCCCACCCCTTTCCTGCTATTTGCTTTGGGGCTATTGCATTGGCACGCACCTACACCAATGAACAGAGAAATAAAGTTCAGGTTTCCTCTGCGGTTTTTAGAAAGCCAGACCCCTGGCTGTTACCGTTAACTGGAGGAAAATAGAATCTCCCAAACTGTGTCCTTCACTGTACTAAAGCTGAGTGAAAGAGACCACAGCAACAAGCTGAGGATTAAATCAATCTCAACAGGTAGCAATGCTGGAAATAAGGCACTCTTTAAAAAAGACTATATCGCCTCTGTTCGATATAAAAAAACGAATGTTTACTGAGTGATATATTCTCATGACACAATTTAACAGGCCGTGCTGAGCATAACCTGTCTGGCGTGAAAACAAACACACTGTGTGTGTATGGACACCTGGGTGCATCTCAACCTGGCGCCCTCACTAAGCTTAATTGACATGAATGAGAGAGGCAAACAGCGGAGCATAGAAAAAAACAGCATCTGATAGGAGAGGGCATCCTAATGGCATCATGGGAACGGCTCTCGTCCTGCTCCACCGTGGCCTCACAACGAGGCCCTTTGTATACGCTTCCCGCTTCCCCCTCCATATCATTGTGCTCTTACTTAAACCATTACAATGATTCTCTGAGACAGGGGCTGTCAGGGGTAATTACCATGAATCCCTCCAAGGAAAACATCCTGACATGTAAAATATGAGGACAGGAGGGGAATTATAGGTGTCTGTTATTGCCTAGGCAGCGCAGAGACACAATGCTTCCTGGTAGAAGACACCGTAAGCCTGTGACACATAGACAGAGAATTCTACTACTAAACCACACTGTCTGGGACGAGCAAAATCAATGACACTTCCAAATTCCATGCAGCATTTCAGCATATTACAAGACCACACACATCATAAACCGTTTTTCTGATCTAAGGACACGTATTTCAAAAGAATAAAAGAATGCCGCAAACTCCAGAGGAGATCGCAGAGAGTGGGCCAAAGAAATGGCAAACAAGGACAACATAACAAATGTATGATACTGGCAAGTGTTCTGTTTATGTGGTAATGAAAACAATGAGAGCTCCAAGGCCCCCGGAATGGAGAAGGTTCAAATCACAAACCCTCTACGCAGGCCTCAGAGAAATGCCAGCTTTGTTCTTTAATAGAGTGCCCATTTAGAACCCCTGCTTTCTCTCTCTCTCTCTCGCTCTCTTTCACACACACACACACACACACACACACACACACACACACACACACACACACACACACACACACCGAAACCTTGGGTCCTTTACGTCAAAGGAGCCCCTCCATCCCACCCATGCCTCGGCGGAGGCACCTTTTGTATGGAAGGGGAACAGAGAAAGGAATCCGAACAGGAAGCAGACTGAAAAGCCATAACGGTGCCTCAGATGGACAGAAAGTACGAGGGGAGGAAGGAAAAATCTTAATGAATATAGCATCCTCTCTGAAAAGACACTTCACCCTCCTTTCAGCACAAGACCTTAACCCCCTCTCACCCAGCCTGGTCCCAGGCCAGCGGCACACAACTCTGCCAACTCGGCGAACACAGGCCAGGCAGTCACACAGCCAACCGCTGTGACTCCTGCTCACCTCTTGTTAGGCCATTATAATTCTACGGCATGTCAACTGAAATAACAGGTTTATTTACCCTCCATATGGCATTGGCCTTTCATATCTGTAATTCACAATTTCACAGTATTAATTCTACAGCTGAATAAAGCTTATAAACCATGTGAAACAAATCACGAGAGAAGAAACGCACTCAGCAGTGAAATAGGGTCCTGAACAAGAGTCCTAGGACCGCCATTGAATGAATGCCTTGTGCGTGACATGCAGGTTTTTGCAGCTGGCTCTGTCACCAGTGCGACTGGCAAGTCACACTATTGTCACCTGATCCTTCGGGGCCGAGCCGGGCCCACCCTTGGTGGCATTATCTGCACTGGCACCTCTGTCTGCACGTACCACTCTGCCCCCTCTGGCCCTCGAACCTTCCTTCTCTCTCTCTCTCCCCCTCTCTCTCTCTCTCTCTCTCTTTCCCCCTCTCTCTCTCTCTCTCTCTTTCCCTCTCTCTCTCTCTCTCTCTCTCTCTCTCTCTATCTCTCTTTCCCTCTCTCTCTCTCTCTCTCTCTCTCTCTATCTCTCTTTCCCTCTCTCTCTCTCTCTCTCTCTCTCTCTCTCTTTCCCTCTCTCTCTCTCTCTCTCTCTCTCTCTCTCTCGCTCTATCTATCTATCTCTCTTTCTTTAGCATATAGTAAAGTACACTGGTCAAAATGTGCTGCAGAAACATACAGACCAGAACAGACAAACATATCGACCTGCATTGACTCTGAAGTGACTTAAAACATTAAGCATTAAGAACTGGGTACATGAGTATGTACATACTGTGAGAGAAGCACAGCGTGTTTCTTGTGCTTTATTTCTTAACCTTACAGAATGGAGGGCGACATCATCCAGTGGGAGGGGTTTAGGGCTCAGAGGAAGGTCTCTTGACATGAGAGGGGGGCGGAAAGAGCTGTTGGACCACTGCGTTGCCATGGGGAAATCACTATCGTGTCATGCTGACCCATGTGAATTCCCACCATCACCATTACGAAATGGAAGAGAAAAAAAAAATGAGCGGTTCCCTCCAGACACAGTGAAAACAAATTAAAAGAGCCATTATAAAACGCAGATGCAGCAAAGAAAATAAGCTTTGCAAGATTTACTGTGTTTCTGAGGACCTGGGCTATCTGTGCTAAAGACATTAACAGTGACAGGTAAGACCAGAGAGCGAGGTCTCTACTTCCCTCTGTCACAAGTTGTATTCTTTATCAAACTCTGACTGGAGTCAGGCCAGTCTTCTAATACAGCCAGGTACCACAACAACATTACAGAGATTCAGTTTCTTAAAAAACTGTACGGTATAAATACAACATTAGTCAAGTAATGACACTTGATTATACCATGAGATATCATCCACGGTAACTATGTTCCTACATAAGAACAAATATTTCCATATCTAAAATGGACAATAAACACATACAACATGATATGTTATTATGCTGTATACATTAGTGTGTCTGGTTGTGATGATTGTGGCCAAGTGGATATAATACAGCCAGTGGAATCAACTCATCACTTCACTGGCCCAGGGATCCAGTCACGGCTCCACTGAGCACGCTCACAAACACAAATGCATGCAGAGACATAATCAATGCAGCTCAGCATGTGGCTCTGATCAAGAGACGGTAATCTGATCACGTCAACTGACTTAGGCAAAACGTGGTAACCCTACTGATTACTAAAGTCATGAAGTATTTTTTTGACTTCCCGAAACCATGAATAAAAGACAGGGGAACCGAGTACATTTTTCTCCACATGCACAATTCAATTATCAAAGAGGTTCTAATTAGGAAGGCTGTCTACACAGGGAATTGTAGTTGTGCCACTTCATTTAGGGGGGGCCTCCTCCTTTTTCCCGTGACAGTGCTGAAACCGTACAGAGCAGGACATGGCCTGTAGAGAGTCCTCTGGGGCCTTGGAGAACAGCGGCAGGACAGGATAGGCCGATGATCTGCATTGATAAGGGACTTCTCCTTCTGGGATCAACCCTGAGGACTGGGAAAGAGGGGGCGGACACTGGGACAGACATCTCTATCCTACTGTAGTAAAGACAATAGAAACAAAAACAAAGGCAAATATAGAGGGCGAGGAAGGACAACAATCATTCTCACAAACAACCACAAGTTGACAGTAATAACCAGCTGTATGATTTCAAACAATCTCATTAAATGACCTGTTTATGATATCTGAGGCAGAGGAAAGGAAACAAATAATACTGGACCATATAGACCAGCGTGTTACAGACTCGAGGTCGAACATGGAGCCGTAATCTACTTTAAGGATTACAGGAAAGGTATTCCAGAACAGAAGAAGAAGAAGAGAGAAAAAAAAGGAGAAAAACTCCAGGACATCCCTTACAGACACAAGCAGCTGTTTAAACAGTTTCATGATAGCGAAATTGGCTCAATTTATACAAAGCAGACTTCAAACGGCAAGAATGAGTAGACAGTATTTACATAACTCAGGATAAAGTTTCTCCACTCAAAGCCATGGACCCCATTAATGGAGAGCAATAAAAGGAAGCCATTTCCACATCCTCCAGTTGTATCTAATGAGAGTCTGCTGATAGCGAGGACTACTTCACTTAACCACAACTATTCCCTTGTAAAGTACCTGACAGGCCACATTCACTTAAATTTGTGTCAGCGCCGAAAAAAAATACAGGTTTCTAAGACTCATAAATTTGCAGAACTTCATAGAAGAAGCTGCTCCATTTGGACTGACATAAAGCCCTTGGTAAAGAGTCATAACTTCCTTTCTAGAGCATTCAAAGTGACTTGTCTGAGAGATGTGCATTTACAGTAGAATTTGAATGCCTCTATAATATCCCAGACCATTAACGAATAATTAATCTGTCATCACCGCTCTATTTGATATTAAAATAGATTACACTGCACCGAAATAATTCAGTGAGAATGCATTGCAGAGGGGCTACATATATGCTATTACCCTGGTGAGAGTGTAGCATTTCCCTGCCTCAGGTCATGAGAAGTGTCAGAAATGCATTTCTTTGCCATGGGAAAAGACGATGTGTACAGTCTTAAAACACACACACACACACACACACACACACACACACACACACACACACACACACACACACACACACACACACACACACACACAGTACTTAGACTCTCAGCATTAAGTCGCAAGACTGAGGCTCCTGATATGATGGCACTGACCCAATGTATGAGCTTCACTCAATAACTCTGTAAATGACAACACACATTAGTTAAGCAAGTGAGGCGCATTACAAAATGCATTATTAAAAACATTTCTGGATTGTTAACTGAGAAAATAGAACCTTTCCAAATGTTCATATACGTTCTTCTTTTTACCAACAGTGACATCTAAACTGAGGAAGCAAGGTGTATGAAGCAAATATTTGTTCAATATTAGACATAATGAAAACATTGTCCAATAGATACTGTATCACAAAGAGACAATATCTACATTTGCTTCATACACTGCAACAATTATGAGGGGAAAAACTAGGTTCAAACATGATATCACAATACATATCCTAATTTCCATCTAAGAAAGTAAATGAAAGTGTGCTTCTAATCTAAAAACCACAGAAGAGTTCAGGCTTGAAGAAAGCCACTGATAAAACCCCACTATCAATTACAGTGAAGGTTATCGCAGCTGCTGGATTAGATTTGTATCAAGCAGAACTTAATGGCACTATGGAAACCTCTCAAGCCTTTTCTGCTACCTTCAGATGAGGTGGAGGCAGAACCATCCATAGCAAATAGTGACATCTCTCTCTTTCTGCTCTCTGCTGGGTAAATCTACAGCGCCCCATAGGGGACAACATAAGTAGTGCATCAGGCTTTCTGTTGTCTCTCCGAACAAAAGTTAAACATAGCCTGTGTGTCTGAAATGTTCTTATGTAGGACGTGATATGACAATGGATTAAAATACGGTTATTTCATAGCACTTTTAGGGCCCCTTATACAGATATGTAAGTCAAAATATTAGAGATGAATGAAGCTAAAACCAAAACTAAAATAACTCAAGTGAAATGCACTGATAGAGAGAATATCTGCACAGCAGCACAATGACAAAACTAATAATTGTACTCAATCAACACAAATATACGTGTATATATATTTAGAAATTCTGAGAGGGTCACCAAACATATTCTACAAATAAATAAATGAAAATCCAGTGCTCTCATGCTATTGGTGACAGCTCGAATCAAATAATCTTTTACAGTGGTTCAGATTTTTTCTGTGATTATTTAGTCAGATGTTCTGTATAATGCAATAGTTTGTGAATGTGGTATTAGCATGTGACTTTATAACCACATTAAATTCCCCATTCAATCAGAAAAAGATTGAATAAAGGGCAGGGATTTGATAGGGCTTGAATCTCGAATCTGTTTTTAAGAGTGGATACAGCACTTAACATGTGTTGCATTTGGTCACACACACACGCACGCACGCACACACACACACACACACACACACACACACACACACACACAGAGACACACACACACACACACATACACACACACACACACACACACACACACACACACACACATTATTGAAGCAAAGGAAGAGAGAGCTGGGACGCTCAAGTAAATCCAAATGTTGTTTTCTGTCTTTTGAGACCATATAAAACTATCACAATGTAGAGACTTGTGGAATAATTTAGAGCTTTAACTCCAGAACTGGAGCAGATTGTGTGTGCGTCATATGAAAGTTAAATCGTCCTTATTTTCATTACATCTTGGCCGGTGATTTGTAAGAAGTGTCAAGTTTTATTTTGGAAAGTAATGAATAAATAAACAAGTGCACACAATGTTTGAATTATCCAACCATCACATCCTCTCCTGCAGGCTGGTGGATAGAGGAAGGTATTTTTTTTTCAAACCTAAAAATATTCTTCTATTCATGTGGTGTTTATAAAGAAAATGCAGCACAAATGCCATTTTTACATGTAGTGCCAGTACTTCTGTTGTTAATGCTCTGAAAAAGCTGTTCCTTAACGAAAATGTGTTTAATGTCAACGTTCCTATTATTATAGACGAACAAGATGGCAACGAGCTATCAACTGAGCGTTGACATGAAACACTTTGGAATAAGAATAAAACAAATGTAAAATACACAACTCAAATGCTATTGACTGTAACTATAATCTAAAACACACAAGCAGCAGAAAAGGCAACCCATAGTACTTCTGTGAAGTTATTGATCATTTCTACTGGTTACAAAGTCCTTCCTCTGCTCGTTCTTAGTGAGACATGGGGGGGGGGGGGGGGGGGGGAGAAGTGAGTGTCAACACAGAGGCTACTCCATTTTTCCGTTGTTGACAGGTGGACCTTACGGCATGTCTTTGAAACCCAGTCTGATTTACAACACACACCGCCACAGACTGCTGCTAGGAGACAGGGAGCGTTCCACGGCCATGATGTCACTCTGGCCCATTCCACATGCTATGTCCACGCTGGTCATTCACTGGTGTTGGGGAAACCAGGGGAGAGATGGGAGATTGTTGTTGTTGCTGGGTGCATTCATCTGTCTGCTGTTCACCTGTTCTGAGAAATTTGACAAGCTAAAATCTCAAATGTTCCCCAACCTCTAATTATATTGGTACACAGTATTGTCTGAATGACGGACTGCTACAAAATCAGCCATACACAATTGTGTGTTTTTTTACAGTAACAAAGTTTGATAATAAAGTATATTGTTTTCTATATTATTTAACTGGGAACATTGAATAGAATTTCAAGGATTTACCCTTATAATGGTCATCTTCATTTTTGTTATTTAATTTAATCATATTTCAAGTTAAAGAACTGCTGTGTGGCAGGACATTTTGGTTCATCTTTAGGCTGTCCTTGTAGAGCAGAATGTAGCTGTTCTACAGAACTAAACAGGATAGCACATCATGAAAACACAACAACCACCAAACAATTAGATCTCAACCAATATATATATATATATATATATATATTTTATGGACACACACACACATATATATATATATATATATATATATATATATATATATAGATGACTGAAGCCACCCATTCCATGGATATACTATATACATATACTTTTTTTTAACTGTCAACTTCTCCACAGAAGAATCATGGTGAAAGAAACATTATGGACAGCGAGGTATGTCTCTGACCTCTATAATCCACTGTTTGTAATGGCTGCCCAGGCTGCCACTCAACGGCCTTCTGACTGTCTACTGGGACAGCCGGACTCCTCAGCTAACAAAACGCATCAGATAAAATCTCTCCAAATATTCCAGCCATGCAGCAGAGACAAAGGCGAGAAGGGGTGTGGGGGGGGGGGGGTTACCGTCAAGACAATATCAGACAGCGCAGCGTAAAATAGGGACGTCTTTGTCACATTTTTGATCCATGGAATGGGTGGCTTCAGTCGTCTCCGCGGAGCCCTGGACCTCTCCAGACAAAGTCATATGTGTACCTGCACTTTTCATCTGTGGCGGGAGGCCTCAGACACTGAGGGAATAATTGCCGGGGCAGTGACAGATAATGGCTGTATCGCCTACCCATCACCCCTCTACCCTCCCTCCCCCTCCCCTCCCCCCCCTCACAATCACATTCCAACAGGATTGCCTTTCTCAGTTTAAAAGCTGCTACATTGGACGGCTGTGATTAAAGCCCTGGCCCTGCATTGGCTTTTGAATGGAAGGTCACAGCAAAGGCCTCATGCCAACATAACCCAGTGCTACACTGAGCAGTCTTCATTGGACGGCCCCTTGTTTCTCCCCAACAGTCTCCCATCACTGACTTAATGATCTTGGACAAGGGTGATACATGATACTGTACATGTCCAAGGACTGTGTGAGTATTAAGGAATGCTGTTTGAATTGCTTTGTTAAGTTTGATTATACCGACTATCAGAGCTTTTTTGCATATTAAAAGTGATATCACTCATTGCATTGCATATCAAAGGATTGTTGGGACATTTGTCCTCTAAGGGAACAACGTCATTCCAGGGGTCTCAAGCGGAGAGTAGAACTTGGAGACCACTGGCCTGCCCCGCTTGGTAAGTGTACAGCATTGTAAACAGGTTTACACAGATACCCCCCCCCCCCCCACCCCACGCCTCCCTCCAGTAGTCAGCAGGCCTATCCACCCCCTCCCCAAACCCACCCACCCGCCCGCCGGGGTCATTCCTGAGAGCCCCTCTCTGAGAAAGAACAAGCAGAGTCAGGCCGCCCGCGAGATAAGGCAGGGTCCCAGCCGTCCGCCGGACCACCATTATCAGTTTGCTCTGGAGAGATAACGTGGCTCTCAGGACGCTTTCTCTCTGCCGTGTGTGTTTGGACTGTTTACTGGGCCTCCAGGATCAAAGCCTGACGCATGAGCGGCCCGCAAAAAAAACCCTACAGTGTTTAGTCATTGACAAATTAACCAGCACTCATCTGGACTGAGATCTCCTCTGGCCGGCCCCTGCCATTCTCTCCTAGGGCTTTTACTAACGGAGCCCGAAGGTGTTTTACACAGTAATTACTCCTGGCTAATGACAGCCCGCACTACACCAGGTTGTAAACTACAGGAGGGTCGTAAAGTCGCTGAGACCAGCAGAGGCGCGAGCTTTGTGGCATGAGCCTGCGGCGATGTGGACAGCCCACCCACACACACACACACACACACACACACACACACACACACACACACACACACACACACATACACACACACACACACACACACACACACACACACTCTCCCTGTGCCTCACTCTCTGTGGCCCCACATAAAACACCTCCAGTGAGGGCAAGTGCAACTGTTGCCCACTCCCTCAGCTCACAGATGCAGAGAGACTCCACTGGAAAATCTGACTGTGCGGGCTGTGTGTGTGTGTGTGTGTGTGTGTGTGTGTGTGTGTGTGTGTGTGTATGTGTGTGTGTTTATAACACTACACTACCATACAAAGGTCCATGGCCCTTTGGGGGTAAATATTAGTTCTGCTGAGTCAAACAGTACCTCACAGGTTACAAATACTTTCTGCCATTCAACAGATCATGATGAAAGTACACTATATCTATTTACATCAACAGCTAATGACCGAGTGACACAGACAGATTTCATAGTCTTAGGTTGAGGCTATAAGATCACAAAATGGTCTTTGCATTTCTGCAATGTCACGATGAGATTGAGATACTTTTGTTTGAGAACCGTGTCTGTGGGTGTCACCTCTCTCTGTCTACATCTAAACATCACCGCCAAGATCCTCTCCCCAAACAAACATTTACGAGGCCAATTGTTCATGGAACAATGAAAAAGTACTCCTATTTA
>NC_139656.1:24869207-24936707 GCF_951799395.1 Argentina silus | reverse complement strand
CTCTCTCTCTCTCTCTCTCTCTCTCTCTCTCTCTCTCTCTCTCTCTCTCTCTCCTGGACAAAAGAGATTAGAAACAGCAGCTGAAACAGCAACCTCTGTCTGGGCCAGCAACAGCCTTTCATATTCATGTTTGACTGCTGACAGAATTGTCAGCTTTTTTTTTTTTTGCGGTCAGAGCAAGCACATTTGTTGGATTCACTGTGTTTTGCAGCTCAGGTCAACTTAGTTGTCACTCTGCGGAGTGTGTCTGCTCAGTGACTCCTAGAGGAAAACACATAGTATGAGCATGACCCCCCAGCTAGACCAGGAGGGCAAGCACACAGGATGGGAGAAGAGTCAGTGTTAATAGTGACTCACACACCTTATCAAAACCCCATCTTCCCCCACGACCAGCTACGTCTAGAGTCCCAGACAGAGTCATCATAGTGTATGGTTGGATAGCAGGGGAGGCTGGTGGCGGTAGAAACCGGAGGACAGGGCTCATTATAAGGCATGGAACGTAATGAGGAATGGTATCAAACACGTGTGTTTGATACCGCTCCTCATTCCATTCCATGCGTTACAATGAGCACCGTCCTCCGATTTTTACCTCCACCAGCACCAACGATTTCCCAACACATGTGAGTCACACATCCAATGCTTGTTCACATCATTATCCAAATAAAAAAGCTGCATCCTGTTACACTGTTTGTTTATTTGTCAGTCTTTTAACAAATTGTTTCCCAGCAATAATTAACAGATGCGACAATACTCTCTCTCTCTCTCTCTCAGTGACTCCTCAGTGACTCACAGGGAGCCAGTAGACTAGCAGTGACTGGACCTGCACATGCTGGAGGCTGCAGTCTAAATGGGTAGGATAGTGGGAACCAGAGGAACAGTATGGATCATCCAGAATGGTGGCACACACACACACACACGCACGCGCACGCGCACGCGCACGCGCACGCGCACGCGCACGCACACACGCACACGCACACACACACACACACACACACACACACACACACACACACACACACACACACACACACACACTAGTAGTGAGTCTCTGTGGAGAGCTAGTCTGGCCCACAGCACAGCACGGAGAGTCATGGGGAGCTGCAGCATTGTTTGAGTTTAAGCATGGCTCAGTGGGTACCAAGTGCCATGGTACATCCTCACCACTGAGACACCAGCTACACGGCCATTCATGAACATCACACCATCAATTCCACTCTTTGAGGACAAAAGACATATGAAAAAATTGCATCATTTCTTTGATGCTTACTGAAGAGTGGCAGCGCATTTTTCACTGTTCATTTTTTTTTTTTTTGCACTCTCCCTATGTTCCCATGACCTGTCACTTGTTTATTCACACCCAGCTCAAACCCAACGTGACAACACTTTAGATTCCAACTGTAATGTTATTATTTCAGTTCAGAAAAAAGAACACAAATTCAAAAAGCTAATAAGGTTTAGAGTGCGTAACCTTTCACTTCACACAGACCCAAACCCATAAACCTCAATATCCCAGATTAGATCAAAAGATCTGAGAAGAGTAATCCTGGTCCCAAACAATCAGGTCAGTCCGCAGTAATCTCTTTACATCTAAACTCTCCCTTTTGTATACACGAGTGTTAGGTTAACTAATTAATCCTCTGAGGCATGTACAACACAGAGGGAAGATTTCACAGTCCTAAGCATTCTCTTGTGCCAATCTAATTGGATTTGGTGGGGATTAGATTCACTGTAAACTTTGTATTTTTTGAAACTGCATAGTTTCCATAGTACTTCAGTTGTTTTGATGACATACAGTATCAGAATGTGTTAAACAGCTCTGGTAAATACATGAGGCGAGGCAAGTGACAGAGTCTGTGCTAAGAAATCCTGTTGTAGAAAGAAACTGTCGCCAAGGATGCAACCACAGACAAAATACTCCACTGCTCATGGATAAACAATTCAAAACAACCACAGAGTGAGTAGTTTGTGAGGAAGTTCAACTGGTAAAACAGCATGTTCTTCTTTCTTTTCTTTTTTTTCTGTGGGAGTTAATATGTGTCAAAGCATGCAGCTTAACGTGATGAAAGTGGGATCTGAAGACAACACTTTTACTGTCCTAATGGGAACCCCATAAAATTCTACTTAAGAGGTAGGGTGCTGTAACATTGTAAAAAGGACATCAAGGCCATAGGAGAATGGAAGTCCCAGAAAAGTTGAATGAAAAGCACCTATTTCTCTTTTAAGAGCCCATAGTCAAACACACAGTCCAAAAAGCAAGCCAGACTCCCTCTGACTACTTTTCTGTGGAGGAGCAAATTCCTTGATTCTTATCAGAGAGGTAATTGAGGGGAATTATGGTGTCAGAGCCTCCTGGGCAGTGAGAGTCTGTCCACACTACTGCTGCTGCCCCCCCCCCATCCCCCCTCCACCACCCTTCAGAGGTTACATGGATTTCCAGCTAATTCAATTCAGGCTTTTCCCCTTCTCCTCAGCCACTCCTCCGACGAGACCTGTTTGATCATAGCTTAAGCATTAAGAATGAGGGTTAGCTAAACCATACCACATCATGCATGGCATGCATGTCCATTTGCATCCTCAGCGGCCTTGTTAGGCTCCATAACGCAGGTATAACTCGTGTCTGGCCCCTCTTCTTTCCTTTGTTCTCTTGGTGCCAAACAATTTCATAACTCAAAACAATTATTGGGAGGGTTTTTAGATTTACGCCGAAGCAAATGAGGTGATAACAGACATGTCTCATTATTTCTAATCAGAGCTGACAGTGGAGGATGGGAGCGTTTGAAGTCCTCCGTGTCCTGCTGTTATCTGAAACTAGCCGCCTGCAGACCTCTCACCATGGGGCATCTGTGTTGGCGGCACTCAGCTTACCCCACTGTTTTTTGGGGCCTTTCAGAGAGATTAACTAAGTTGAGAAAGGTAAGTCGGGAAAGTGCTTGCCACTGTAAATAAAACCTGGTGCCAGAAAAAAAAAACTACCACAAGCAGCTTTTTTTTTTTTTTTTTGGGGGGGGGGGGGGGGCTGTGTGTAATCATTTAAATTGTGAAAAGTTGGAGAGCTCAAATGTTTCAATTTGATCATTGGAATAATTCACTTTTTTTTATTTGTGGAAAAAAATGTAAATAGTTGTGCATAATATAACAATTTACGATTTGCCCATTTATCAGTTATATGGATTTGAATGGTTCCAATTGTGGCGGGTGGTGACGGCTAAAAGAGAGGTTGTTTAGTATCCGTTGGGGGGACCAAAGGTTGACCAACACCGCCCCCTGGAGACAGCATCACGTTGCCTGTAAAAGGGTCTCTCCAGACCCTCGTCCTTGTTTGTCTGTGCAACTATCACTCTGTACTCTTCTCACCTGTCCCTCCATGCTTGAGCATCAGCAGTGCTTTGAACCACTAACAATAGCTTTTTTCGTAGCAGCTGCTGAGCTGATTTGTAAGCTGGTATAATAACATGCCATTGATAAACGCTCACATGGTAAAAGGGCATCTTATGCAGTAATGATAAGACACATCAAAGCCAGCACCATCTCAAATTAAATTCATAGTCAGCAGTGCAGCGTTAAGGCATGACCTTTCTTTTAGCTTGAACAACACTGTCATCACTAAACAATGGCTGCTGGCCACAGTTAATCCCTTTCTGCTTTGCTCCTTGTCAGATTCTCATATCCCGCTTATGAGACTTCCTGTCTGACTGTATAGAGAGCACCAATTAAGACCCAAGGTCGTTTCAATGAAAGAGACGGTGGTTTCTCTACAAGAGGGTTCATATCCTGTGCTGCATCTGAGTGCTGGAGGAGAACAGGGGCGACAGGTTCAACAGAAACGGAACTCTGGAGGTTTGTCTGCACTCCTCAATAGCCTTGACATTGAAAGGTTGCAGTGCTAAAGCGTGCAATAATACAATTCCTAACAAGTAAGTGAGGCTAGCTTTAAATCATCTCGGAAATCCCTAAAATATCCATCAGCAATTGACGGACTGATCATAAGATCAAGTACGGTGAGAAAAAAAACAACTATAGATTGCCTTTTATGATTTAGTTATACACATTTTGCCGTACACATTCTCAGCAGGCCCTTTCGGTGGGGCAGCCCTGTGCATATACAATGACACATTGTCTGCAGGCCCCTCTTTTCCTGGAGGAGGCGATACAAAAAAGCAGAAGCTGTATGAATCACAGCAATATGAGTTCTTCTCTCTACAGAGGCTAGGGCCCCAGGGGAAAAGGGGTCAGAGTTCATTCACAACTCAACTCGTAGACAGACTGCCCAAGAAGCCAAAACTACATTCACATTGTTGCTCCATTTTCTGATGAAACATTGTCTAATAAGGATGACTATCCTGTACAAATAATCAGTTAACTTGCAATATTAACACATATTTTGTAGAAAACGTAACTGCTCAACTCGGTTAAGGCCTCAAGCGTTTTGACGTGCTCTTACATAGCTGTAGAGTGCTTGCCTACAGCAGCAACTGCTGGACCAGGTGACCCCCAGCCTCTCCTCTCCTCTCCTCTCCTCTCCTCTCCTCTCCTCTCCTCTCCTCTCCTCTCCCCTCCCCTCCCTTGCATCCTCCTCCTCCTTTCGTGACAACATCCCTCCAAACACTCAGCACACAACCTCACACCTGCAGAGGCCTGTCCGCCACATCAAACCGCACTCTGCCATCTTCTCACCCTTTACCAATCAGATCTGTGTCTCAGCCTCGCGGCTACAAGCCCAACACCTCTGTCTGTCTGTCTCTGTGTCTGTCTGTCTGTCTGCCTGCCCGGCAGAACCATCGAAGCGTGGCTGCCCCTTGCCTCCCAGACACAGTGGAGAGGGCCACGCTCGGGGAGAGATAACCTCCCCCCCTCCTCCCCCCCTGACAGGAGCGAGGAGCCGTCTCTGTCTGCTCCTAATGGACACCCCGTCTAAGGGCTAACGGCTCAGAGCAGACACAGCTCCACTTAAGGAGCCCACGTTGATGTGTGGGAGAGGCGTACTTAGCCTTAAGTGCACCAAAGAGCTGCCTCTTTAAGACAGAAAGCCCAGGGACTATAGGTGTGGATGAGATGAAATGCCTGTTCCGTGGTTGTTCCATGATGTTGTTCGAGGAACTGCTTTTGTTGTGTTTCGGGTGTTTCCTAGTTCAGTGAGATCTCATTAAACGTACACACTCACATTTTCTGTTCTGGGAGATGGGACAGGCACATGGCACAGGATCTATGTCATAAAACTACAGTATTAGGAAAATACATATCGCATTTCAATGCTCTTTGAAAAGTTGATCTATAGCAGCTAAACATCCACAATCTGAGAAGAGCAGGTGATCAATCTAGGAGCGCATTGCAATTAAGGTCCAAATTACTTAGGATAGGATACAGCACAAATAACAGCAAAACACCCAAAACGCTCAAAACAAAGACATTTATTCCAGATGAAAACAGATCCCTTTAGTACGGATGGTAAGAGAACGTCATCCTGCCGGGAATCCTGTTGTCCCCTTTGAAAGGGAATTAGTGGCTGCCCACGTCTGTGAGGTAATCCTATTACACAGGAGACAGGGGGCTCACTGCGCTCAATCAGAGGGTCAGTCCTCTGCAGACGCCGCCCCTGTGGGGACAATGGGGCATGGAACGGCGCTAAGAGGCCTGGGAGAAGGCACTGTGGAGGTGACCTGAGGCCCCCTCCCGCCACCACCCGCTCCTCTCTCCTCTCACAACAAGGTTTTGTCCCTGACAGAATGCAGACCTGCACCTTGACAGAGCATAGGGGAAAAGAGCTCGGTCCACCACAGGAACGTGCTTCCAACAAGCTTTGTGAGTGCTGGCACAAGTGGCATGCCTGAGACAGGGTGTTGGAATGGCAGAGGTCCACCCTGAGGTAGGTAGAGACAACACAGACGTCCTCCATCGCCACCGCCGCCAAAGATACAGATAGAAGCCAACAGGATCTACTCCTGCTCCAACACGGGAACTGGCCACACGTTAAAAAATGTATGTCGAAAAGTTTAAAAAAAAATAACGAGATCAATCACTACTGAGGCGTACTTCTGCTGAAATGTAACGTTTGTAATTCCGATTTCTGTTCTATTTTCGCGAAGCATTCATCATAGTTAATTTATGAGAAATTGTAAATAGGGCTTTTCTACTGGTGCGAGGTGTGTGTGGTCTGGCGGTGTTTGCATTAGGGGTATAACTCAATTCTCCAGAGCAAATAAAAAGCTCAACTCACACCAGCTTTTTACAACCCTCGGACCAGAAGGCCTGCTTTCCTGGGGTATAAAGGCTCTGTTCTTACTCAATTAACTATGTGTGAACACAGCAAACAGAAAACAGTAAAACCAGAACTCTGTTACACAAGAGGTCATTTTCCTTTGAGTGTGACATAATGTGAGAAAGAGATATTTTGTGGAGAGAGATTTAGAGGAAACTTGTATCTACAGTGGTGACTGTCCAATACAGTAGACCACATCCTCTGGGCTGTCAAGTAAGAATGTTCAAGGAGTTACCAACATGGGAAGATATTTAACATTGGCTCACAGTTAATGTGGCAGACCAAACTGAATAATTAGTCTATCTGAACATGTCTAATCTTCTGCAATCTTGACTGCATTTACTCATGACATACAGAAAGCGGATATGTGTGATAATACCCGGAGGTGATTGGCAGCCATTGCTGAGATGACTAAAAATGTATGTACAGTGTGTATTTATATGTAAGACTGGCAGAGCCTCCTCATGACAACTTGATGACAGTCCTCACCACATGGTGAAAACTTCATTGAATAGGATGGAGGAAATGTGAGATTTAATACAAGATGCAAACCAACCACGAACTGGACTGAAAACGTAAAAAGTGTCTACAAATGGTCACAATAGTCATTATCGCTGAAGCACACGACCCACCAACAGTGCATTGCTATCGGCTAAACGTAATGTTTGTAACCTGAATACAGTAGGGAACAAAACACATCACATGAATAATTTCTTTAGATATCCACCATATCTAATAAAATTAGACATTCATCTGGCAGGCCGGCCGGCCGGCAGAAGATAACGATCATGCTGGTTTGAGACCAGTGCTGCAACAGTGTCTATATATCTAGAGGAGATGAGGAAGAAAGGAGGTGATGAGGAGTTGAGGAGGAGCGTCTTGTGGTTCCGCCGGGCCCAGAGCAGCATTGATTGAGAGTGATGGATGACGACCACCACCACTCCCAGCCCCAGTCCAAACCCCCCTCTGTTCAGCTCATCAATACTGACTGGTCTGATTAGCGCTAAACACTCTCAGGTGCAGTGATTAGAAAACTCACTACAGTTGATCAATCCGGGGGTTTAATGCTTCTCTGAATAATGGATGACGGACAATTTACAAACAGTGTGGTTAGAGGCTTTACAGAGTGGACTGCCAAGGCCGAACAAACACAGGCGCCATGCTTTATTGATGTCAACTCAGAGCCAAGTGGTCTCCTGATTCAGTACTTAGAATTGCACCAGTAAAGTATTACAATGGGTAATATACTAATTAATATTTGATAAGTTTGGTCGCAAGCAACTTCTCTATGAGGAAATACAAATCTCCAATAGTGGGAGTTGGGTGTTGGGCTCCTGTAGCTATTCAGAGGGGTCAGCCTGGTCCTGGGCTGTCCTGCTGCATGGCTGGACTAAGAGACTCACAGGAGAGCAGGGAGAGGAGAGAGAGAGAGAGAGAGAGAGAGACAGAGAGAGAGAGAGAGAGAGAGAGAGAGAGAGAGAGAGAGAGAGAGAGAGAGAGACAGAGAGAGAGACAGAGAGAGAGAGAGAGAGAGAGAGAGTGAGAGGAGGGCGGCTGAACCTCGGGGGCATCGTTATGAATTACGGCAGTGCACTGCAGACGGGCAGTCTGCACGCTTAGTCCCTCTAACTTCGTTTGCTCCATTCACCTCCAGCCCGGCGCGCCCCCTTTGATCTCCGCCACCATTAAGGCTAATGGCCCTTGTCTCGCACAAGCTGTTGGGAGCTCGTTAGGGGGCCGTGGCGGTGGCAGGGGGATACAGACGTAGCCTTAATAAATCATTGATAATGCTCCAGAGGCTGAGAGAAGACTGAAACCATATGGGAAGCAGAGTGATGCTGATTCATCAACACAAGACTCTGAAGAGTTTAAATCTGCAGATTTGCCGTTACAGGACACTTGCTATCCCAGGGCCCTCCTGAAGAGCGGGATATTAAAAGGTCAGGTAGAATGACGTTCTACCCACAGAGGTCTCGGGGGGGTAAGCCTCCTGTATTCTGATATTTAGATATCGGAATCTACGGGGGAAGACTATGCGCTCTGATCTGATCTATTGGGGGTTTGTAACGAAAGAAAGGAAGAGTGACCCCAATCATCTCAAGGTGAAAAGGGAGAGTGGCGACCCCTAATCTGCACCCACCCACACCCACACACCCCCCCCCCCCCCCCCACACACACACACACATGTCCCTTTACTCCAGATGTTAGTGAGTCATACCTGTAATCAGAGGCTAGGATGTGGAGTGAGCTGTCATTGTGACCGCCGGCAGGTTGTCAGGATTGGGATTCACTTTTAAGACACGAAAACTGTGTAGCAGCCAGGCACAGACCATCATCATCATCATCTTCATCATCATCATCATCATCATGCACTGAGCCCCACTACCTGACAACAGCGGACCCCGGAAGAAAAGTGAGAAGAGAGAAACAGGTCACATAGAAAACCTTTTAGTTCAACAAGGTCATCAATAGATACTGTATTATTATACCAAGTTTGGGCGAGACAGAGAGCTTTCATAGTGTATCCTGGGGACAATTAGTGCAGCAGCCATTAAAATAAGTATGTCCATCTAAACCTATTATGTGTCTTAAGTGGCAGTCACGTTACCCAGTGGCTGGAGGATGGCTCCTGTGCTGATTAACTGGCAGACATATTGACCCTACTGACCTCTCTAAGCCCTGGGGGGGGGGACCACTGAGCGATCAATCTGACTATCCCACTGCACAGACTGAGCAGGGAGCTCTCAAACTCGCTACACATCATCAGACATGCACACACACAAGCACGCGCGCACACACTGTTTATGAGGAAGAGTAAAACATGATGATAGTCTGTTTACATCATTTGATAACATTATGTAAAAAGGATTTATGACAGAAGACCTCTTCCACAAGCCAAAATGAGGTGGGGGGGGGGGGGGGGGGGGGGGGGAGTGTCGATCCATAGCCGATAAATCATGTCAAGGTGTGTCCACCATCTGAGCGGGAACAAGATGTAACATGTGGGACTCCTTGCCCACCCCGCAACGCAGATTATTTCGGTGTATAAGGAAATGTAAAAGAAAAATGTGCGAAAAACCTGCCGTTGTTCGTTTTCAATGTGATATTAGTGCACGCAATGTTTGATAAGCCTGTTTATCAGAACACCTGATGCTGAACAGAGAGCTTTGTGCTCACCGTGGTTTTATTTTTATGGTCAAGAGACAAAAATGGAAACAAAGAGGCGTAAGTGCTTTTTTCTGCTTCTGAAATGCTACTGTTCTCTCCCAAATTGGTTGATTCTTCAATTTATTGTTGGACCGAATACTGTTGTTCTTATTCAAAGAAAGTTCAACAAAAGTTTAAACAATTTCCATTTGAAGTTTTTTTACTCAAACTGAAAAACAAAAGCACGAGTTTAGACATGGGTTTATTATGAATAATGCCTGAATGTCAGACTCAGAACAGTGAGATGCGTCAGAGAGCATTCTACTGATTGCATTACATTAATGTATCATTTACAATGAATCTCATTGCCATTTGACTTCTTGGTATGAAAGAAGACCATCAGGGAACAGATCATTTGATTATACCAGGGTGCTGGCTGTAACAAAATAATACATGACCGTTATAATCAGTTTTGCTTTAAGAGTTTCAAAGGTTATCATTATCTTTGATGCAGATTTGAGAAGAGAGATCAGGAGACCATGGAAAGGTGAGATCTGATTTCAGCATGACCATATTTGCTGAGGTTTACTCTCGGGCAGCTTACAAACACAACTATTCATATTTCATGGGATCATGGTTTATCATACATGAAGTATCAGCAAATTGGGTAACCATGTAGCAACATATGCCTAGATTAGTGACATGGACTTTATGACCCTCATTAAACAGCCCCCCTAAAAAAAGGATATGGTTTATGGTTTTCCATTAACCAATAAATTAATGTGTATTCATAAGCATTGATGAAAATAATACAAGTCTGCTATTCATTTTGGAAAGTATTTCCATTGATAAGTGACTTGGGCAATCATTTCAGGGGCATGTAACCCATGCTTTAAACAAATAATAATTTGTTACTCCTTTTTTTCATTGATTTCATAATCTAACCCAAAGATGAACAAATCAATCTCTAAACCCAACAGTCATACTGGCCCACACAGACATCTGTTTTCCGTCCATGTGTCAAGACTGCATCTTTTTAGGTGGTCAACAAAAGCCATGATTTGCAAATGATTATACACTAGATTGTGTGAGGACCAGTTTATGAACGGGTTTATGATTGGAAAGGATCCCTCTGGAAGTCCCTCTGAATGCCTTTTTCCAAACTCTTCTGTTAAGATGGCACTGGCTCTGGTTATTCCAAGGCCTGCTCTGAAGACACAGCTATGCTTGGAAGCACAAAGCAACAGATGTGGTTTCCTTTAAAATAGCTAATTCGTATAGCGGTTCTTTCAAGATGTGTGTGTGTGTGTGTGTGTGTGTGTGTGTGTGTGTGTGTGTGAGAGAGAGAGAGAGAGAGAGAGAGAGAGAGAGAGAGAGAGAGAGAGATTTGTGAATATGTCATCATCTTTATCAGAGGATAGACTTACAGAGCCTTTTTTAAAAAGTAGACTTGATCTCCAGAGAAATTGGGTTTAGGGACTGTGTTTCGTCACTCAATGCAGGAAGTGGTGTCACCTACAGGGTGGTCTTGTCGGTACCAAGCTGCTGGATCCAGAGAACATGTGAAGGGCACAGGAAAATCTATAAGCCTAAACAAAGGGGGTATTCTGCTTTCAAAGCCTTGAGAAGTCCCTTGTCTGTAGTGTCCGCCTACTGAATTTGAGCAGACGGCAGGAAGTGTGACTGTATTACCACAACAGTGGCTTTGTGATCAGATTAGGCTGTAGGATGTCATAAAAAAATATGGTACAAAT
Organism: Argentina silus; assembly: GCF_951799395.1. Taxonomy (NCBI): domain Eukaryota; kingdom Metazoa; phylum Chordata; class Actinopteri; order Argentiniformes; family Argentinidae; genus Argentina; species Argentina silus. Next base: position 24,925,550 of record NC_139656.1, on the reverse strand, counting down.
AAATTTGTACCGTCCTTTCCTGTCAACTATAGTCTCTGATTTAAATGTGTCTTTCCTGACCACATGATTATGCAAAAAGGATTTGAAATTAAAAGGGCAGCATGTGAACCCACAGAGAGGAGACAGAGAACAGGCACAGGACTTTGTTGATCTGAAGCCCTTAGTTTCCAGTGGATGGTAAAGAGAGGAAAACCTTGAAAGCTTAGTCAGTCTTTTGATAGAACAATTAGTTATGTTGGGGGAACAGGGATTTTCTGTAAATTAAAGCCAGCAGGAGTCAAAGAAAGAAAAGTGATCCCCAGACAGTTCCCAAAGCCAATCCAGCCAAAGCCTAAACAGCTTTAGTAAACCATAATCATGCTGGCTAAATCGTGGTCATTTAGACAGAAAATTTTGCTTTTGGTCTACTGAGTCATGCACAAACCTCGACTGCTATTCATGGGTTTCACTGTCTTTGAGTCACCCAGCCAGGTTTCATCAATGTCACCATTGAATGTAGCAACAAACCCAAGATGGATATAATGATGCATGTCCTGTACTTTAGGGAAAAGAATGGACAGAGAAGAAAGTGTGTCATCTCCCTGTAATGTCCTAGCATGATCTTCTAAATGAGAATGCTGTGAGCAGTGGGAAGTGTGTTTTTTTTTGTTTGTTTTAGGGTAATCCTTTTTCCATTCTCGTTGTACCAGCAGATGCTGTCCCACATGCAACAACTAGGATGTCCATTGACATATTCCACATTATGTAGACTTGTTTAGAAGAACAATAAAGCTCACAGGTTTTTTTTAGTTATACAACTATGTTTTAGAATCCAATTGGATTGAAGATGTGGGCTAACTCTTCCCCTCTCTTTCCTTCTTGCTCTATGCTCCTTCAGGCATCTATTAGAACACCATCACTGACACCCCACCTCTTGTCCTAGGAAGTCATTGCCACCAACACCTCTTCATCCCAACACGTTTTCAATTAGCCCTGCAAATCCACCCACCTATCTCCCACTGAGGGCCCAACACCTCTGCAGTCAAAGATCTCTCTCCGTGTAGATGTTAATGCACACACACTCAGGGTAAATAAAGGCACACACTCCAGCAGAGCAGTGGGGGAGAGGTGTTTCCTTGTCAATTCATCGCCATTACCGAGGGTGTCTGCTTAGGGGCTGTCATGAACACTTCACAATCACTCATGACTGGAGATTGTGCAGCTTTCAACACTTTCCAATGGAGGCAAAACACATCATCACGATTGAACATAGGTTGAAACAAGTCGAGTGAAATTAAAACGTCTTCAAAAAACGCCCACTGGTTAGCAATGATTTGGGGATTTGTAATACCAATATCACAGTCCTTTCATAATTCGATTTTTATTCATGTCAGATATGAGTTTCATGCCATATGGAAATGATTATGGTTCAAAATGTCCCCTTGTCACCCACATACCACATGTCGCTCGTTTGTTGTGAACGTCTCTGAGTTTGGTGTGCGCACTTCGCTTCGAATGTTGCATCCATCCTTCCTACCGACCATCTCATGAATCCAATCCCTTGTCTTTATTGACATCTAGTGGACAGATAATGATACTGCAGCTCCCAAGAGCAAGGCCACTCACCAATACTTGAGAAGCAGTTGCAAGATTTCAACCTCTATGAAAAAATGTAATTCTCAATATGGCATCATTATTTTGTAAATAACAGGATCAACTCCAGTAGTCTAGCCCCATGGACAGCCAAGTGCAGAACGCTCACCTCTTGAGCGTGTAAAACACATTCTATGGAAGAAAAAACGATTACATTTGAAACAAAAACGTTGTTTATTCAACACACTGATATACAGTCACATTAAAGGGAGGTAATGCAGTTTGACATCAAGACTGGGCATACACTGATGATTGACTTCAATGGATCTGAAGCCAGAGATTGCCATGTAGCAAATAATAATAATTTCAATCAAGTCATTACTTATAGAGACACTTGCTTTACAACAGTAGAACAGAACATGCCACGTTCCTGGAAAACCCAGCACCTATTTTTGTGTAACAACATATTGTACAAATAAAATGATATTTAAAAAATATGGAACAAAAAGCATTTGTATGCTAAAAATAACCCCTATTAATCATTTAATAAACCTATGCATATACAACGACATTTACAATATTTTCAACACTGACAATTAATCTGTGCTGTTAATATGCAACGGTTTCAGTGAGCCACAGGCACACTTCATAGTGCAGCATATTCCAAACAGGAGAACAAAAGGTGTAGTCGAACATAGAGTCTGGTTCATAAAATGCAGCTTCAGTGAACAAATGACCTTTCACTCATTCACGTTTGGGTAGCTGCCAGCACACTGTATTTCAATGGAGAAAAAAATAATAAAGATATTACAGCAACTCCAAATATAACTTTTCCCACAAACAAGGCAAAATACACAGCTGGGTAAAATCATGCAATTTCCTGATTGTTATAAGCTGCAGTTAACACCGATAATTAAGTAGTCAGAAAGCAAAGAGGTCAATATACAATTGGACATGACGATCATTATTTGACTCATTTCATTTCATCATTTCAACTAGACTTGACTGTGATTCCCTGTGGTATTTGATCACGTGTATAATCAACCACAGTACAGATACCAAGGTAACATTGGTAGTGGGCGCCCTCCAGTGGTTGCTTACAGGCAGTTAAAGGGGACGACGGGAGATGCTGCATGTCTTGACGACACACGGGGAGCCAGTAGCACAGGACGGAGTGAACTTTCTCCACCCTGCCATTGAAAGTCAATTCAAAACGCACATTGAAGAACCCAACCCACTCCAACAACATATTTACATGGGCGTGATATGAAAGAGTATTGCAAAGAAATTACAACTAGGATTCCTCAATGGTTGTTTTGTTAAGTGAGAAAACAGAGAAGCAGGAAAATAGAGGAAGACTTTGCATTTCAATCCAGAACAAGATTTCCTATGGAATAAGAATAGAATAGCATGAATAGATTGAATGAAGTTGCCGAAAGGTGCTGCCTAATCCCAAATCAATCCCTAGGTCCCAACCCCCTTGGTATTTGCACAGATTTGAAAGGATCTGATGGGTACACACAAGGAGTATGGCTGCACCCGGCTAAGTGGAATGTTCACCGTAGCTTTTACCTTTAAAATGATTTCAAATCTAAACAAATGGGGGCAAGGGGCTGATTTGGGATAGTGCTGAATTATAACCCCCACCCCCCCCCCCCAATCCAGGAAATGTGCAGCCATATAGAGTAATAAAAACACCCTTGCACAATATAAAACAGTCAGTAAGATCTGAACAACTTTCACTCGGTACCAAACCCAAACTTGAGAACTAAATTTTGGTACTCAGATTGTAATTCACAATTTAGCCACTTAGGAACATGAAAATAAAATACCCAAGTATTTATGAATATATACCTATAAGTATGAAAATATATTGTGCCGTTTTTTTATATTCTTTCGTAAAATCTTGTTACCGTTGGCCGGTGGGCATTTTTAAAATGTTCTTTTCGCATGTAGGGAGGAAACATGACCAAAAATATACATCAGACACATATTCCCACTGTGACATTATTTCCACTGTTTTAAGATGAAGACGACCTAAAAACATTTGAGCTCTAAAAGTATAGCATAGACACAACACATTTTAACATTCAAATCTGTACAAAAAGCAGAGATGGTACCAGACTGAACTAAGTATACTTAAAGTGATGCTATGTGACAATTTGTATAATTTCGGCCTACAGTTCTAAACGTAGTGCCAATGAGCAGAAACGGGTCTGTCACGTGCCCTCAGGGTGGTGCGTATGCGTGTGGATTCCACGCAGCCCGGCGGCACTCGATACAAAATGTTAAGTGAAACTTAACAGTACTACTGCTTCAAAAGTTCCCGCTGATAAACTAGGGATACCATGTCAGAATGAGGTAAAACAGTGATTCAATTAAAAGAAAGAAAAAAAGAAAATACAGTAATAGTCACGATATCCCGTAGCTTCTCTTTAATCCATGAACGGAAGAGTAGCAAACTTGACACAAACTCTGCATATCTGCAGAGTCTTATGCATTCTGTCATGCACACTGTATTGTGTCAGTCTGTGTGTAGTGTATATGGGGTTCAGCACACACACAGGGCAGGTTTGCGGTGCTGCGGTAGGGTAACAGGTCTGTTGGGGGAGCGTTTCTGTCTCTTTCCGCCACGCCTCAGTGAGGTTCCATCGCTGTGTCTGTGGCAATGTGTTCTAGGGGACAGGGGACTGTGAGGGGACCGCCCAGGTCTGCGGCGAGGCGTGCTGGGGGACAGGGGACTGTTTGGAGAACATCTAAGGCTGCGACGAGGTCTTCTTAACAGAGGGCTAGAATGGGCAGAGTCCCTTGGAGTCCATGTGCCCTCATTTTCACAAATGTTCAAGACTCTGGTGTCTGGTGTGAAGGCCTTCTGAGAGTCTACCTCTGATAGGGGGCAGAGACCAGCCTCAGACACCTGTCTGTCCCTCTGCTCCGGAGCAGGGAGAGACTCGCTCAGAGGAGAGGGGACATTCACCTCTGGGGTCTGCAGCAGAAGAGCAAAAAAACCAACAAGGATTATTCTATCTTTCTTGAAATGAAACATCAAAACCACCACTGAATCAGCAGACCCTAGAAATTAAGAGTTAATGCAACACGAATGAGAACACAACATGCCTTCAACTGCCACTGCCAAACACATCTTCCAGCTCTCTAGGAGCACGTCAATATTATTTCATTGATTCAATCATGATGGAGAGAGAATGCAAATACAGTAATATGAGATTCCTAAAATGTTTTGTACCTAACCCTAACCCTAGCAGTGAAACAGTGCTACACTTCACCTAACAGTGAAAGGTAGAATAGAAATCAAACATCTCTCGCATGGACTTGGTACAGAACTTACTCTCCAGGCCAACAAATCTTCTGACCAAACAAATGCGGAAGGAGAAGAAAAAAATAAAACAAAATAGGATTATCGCAGGGAGGGAGAATATTTTAACCTTAGAAGTATTTCATGATATTTCATTCCCCACAAACTACATACACATTGTACATATTTGGTTCAATTTTTTTGTTTTTTTAAACTGACTTACTGGACCTTTAAAAGGACTAACAAAACATTATTTTATTTTATTTTTTACTCCACGGTTTTCCTCTCTCACCGGATACCACAGCTGCTGCTTTTAATGGTCCAAAAGTACCCAAACTAGGTATAGGCGCACTGTAATTCTGTTAAATATTTGCAAACACAAAAATAGCGGCCCGCTCACTATCAATAGATTGTGTCTCAGTTCACCGAGCAAAAATAGCATGAGGGAAGCAAGAATAATCAAGTTTCTTTGTGGGAACACAACAACCAAAAGGCTGTTATCTGCAGGAAAAGGCTAATGACCAAAATGTTTTCATTCACCTGTGTGACTGTCTTACATCTATACCTCTAAGATATATGTTACCTTTGGGGTTTCTGATCAGCAGTTCAATTGGCTTTCATCAATCTGAATTCGTTTTAGTTTTTTTTACTCCTTGGACCGTCTGGCCTGCACTTCACAACAAATGTCAATCACACGCTGGTACACTTCTTCCCCCACCATTTACTAATCAGTCACTGATTGGACAGTCACCTCACTAACACGCCAGGTTTGTCCATCGCACATCTTCTTCATATAGAAACTCTTCTTCTTCATACAACATGGGATCCTCCTCCTGCATTTTCTGTCCCGAAAAACAAAGAGTAACCTTGGTAAACCGTCATCCCGCTAGAAATGACTGGAGCGACCTTCAGTCATTCCAGACACGTCTGGGTCCTAGGTCGCTCCGGGAACTGTGCTGTATCTTTTTTGGAATGTCATTTCATCTTTAACAGTTCACCTTTACACTAACCAAATGATTACTATGAACCATAAATTGTTCTGGGAATTGTTCTGGTCCAAAAGAAGGTCAAACAAAAAACCAAAACAATGTGATCACTGGTAACATTACTGAGACTTGCCCAGGGACTACAGATGACAATTAGCCACCTAGCTAAATCTGATGCAATGACAAGTTGTACAGTACATCCCTGACAAATAACCAAAACAAATACAACTGAGAGACTATACACACGTAGGGGGTTCTTTTCTATCCTGGCCCAGTGGTACTGACCTGTGCTTTGCAGGTGTTTAAAAGTGATCCAGGTCGGGGGACGTGATCAATCCCCAGACGCATATCCACAATCATCTCATCTCGGTGCATGGCGAGCGGCGGTCCCCCGGGCTCCTGCAGGGCCAGGACTATGACCGTTGTGTTGTCGGCACGGAGCATGCGCTGACGCCAGAACAGGAGGGCCGTGCAGCCTAACCGGCGGGCGCAAGACATTCCCAGTGGTCCCTTAGGAGGAGAGAGAGAGAACGAAAGAAAGAGAAAGAAAGAGAGAGAGAGAGAAAGAGAAAGAGAGAAACAGAAAGAGAGATAGGGAGATACAGAGACCATAAACCAGTATGCGTGTAATGAGACACCTCACCAGTATTTTTGGGCAGAAGGGCGGCTTCAACTTCAATTTGAAAACCTAAATCACATACTATCATCTCGTCGTGGCTCTTGCACATTTTAACAGCGTCGTCCGGTGGCATCATGTTCCACAGTCCATCGCTGCCTAGAATGATGTACCGGTGGCGCTTTGGGTCAAGGGTCACCACAGTGACGTCCGGCTCCGGTGAAACTATAAACTCCCCGCTGTAGAAATCATAGCTCCACAGATCACCTTTTAACAGATATTATCAATGTGTCTCGTTATTGAATGCCATATAAACTATCGCCAGTTGATATGCATGTATTGAGACAGCAGCTATGGCTGGCAAATGACAATTACAATATGAGACAGGAAACACTTGAAGGTATGGTAGGTGTTTACCCAAGGCTCGGGCCACAGCCAGGAAAGGTATCTGGTCTATGACAGTGCTCCTCCTGACAGGGCCATTATGGGTCAGTCTGGGCCTCTTCCACACCACACGGTTCACCCCCGACTTCTTAACTACACTGAAAGGACACAAGCAGGAACAGGAAAAAGGGTTTGATCAAAACATTAGAATAGTAAAAGTGAACATCAATTGGGTCCTACCCTCTTAAATCGCAGTTGCACCACACAAGGCTAAAGAGCTTAGGCCTACATACTGTATGTCTAAGCCCTTGTTTGCAACCACACAATGTCACTACCTGGTGTAACACAGTGTCCTCCTGCTCACCTGCCACCCAGTCTCTCAATGCGCTCTCTCTCTTTGGGGAGTTCCGGTTTGTGGTCTTGTGTGACTTCCAGGGCCCGGACGGTCTTTTCAGGGGGATTGTCTCGCATCCCAACCACCACTGCTGAGTCTCCTACATGGGCCACGAACATGTGGACACCCCGGATCATGACCACACTGGCAGTGGTACCTGATGTACTGGGAAGGCCACTATGGCTCTTAGGCCACTCAGCTGTAGGAACAAAAAGCAAGACAATAGATCTAAACCGTAAATCTTACCGTTGTTTTTCATTATAACACGTACAAATACGTTCTCACTTGGCTTTAAAAGGTGATGGATAACCATCGGCTGATTTCTGCAGCAGTCGACCTGGAGCAGCTTGTGCGCTGCGCAGATGGACTGCATTACGCGGAACACGGCCATGAAATGAGCGCTGCTTTACCAACGAATATGGTGTAGTGAGAGATGCAACGTGAGCATGTGATCGCCTTCATGTTCTCCACAGTAACCCAGGAAGCAAATGTTACCTAAGGAAGTTGTTTTCGCAAAATAAAAGCAGTTTGCCATAATATCTGGCCAAAGTTAATCGTTACGTCACTTACGTAGCCTTTTCCACATCGCATGATGACAGGCAATGAACCCTTTGCGAATCGCTGCACACACTTCTTCGTGATCTTTAGACCAAAACCCCTTTTGCCTTTTCAAAATGTCCCACAGATTATTTTGCGCATATTCTGCTGCTTCTCGACCTCCGTGACCGTCAAATACAGCAAAAAAAGCCACAGACTTTCGTGTGTCGACCGTGTTCTCTGTCTGTTCTTCTGATACTTCTTCAGCCAGGGGATTATTCTCATGCTTCTCGCTTGTTATGCTTTCTGTCCACATTGCAGCAATGGGCACGGGTTCTTGAAGTTGATCAGAAGCATTGTTTATGGTCTGCTCGGTGAGATCGTTCTCCTTGTGGTCCACTTTTGACTCCTCTTGTGCAGTCTCCTTCGGCTCGTACTCTATTTTAATCTCAATAACATCCTCCATATATCTCCTTTCTCCTCGCTCGGAGAACGCACTCATTCGAAAAGTTAATGCGTCGTTCATGGTTGTGAAAACTCAAGAAATGTAGCTCTGCAATAATTAAATACTCAAGCAAAGAGACGTTTGGGCGTTTGACAAGGCTGAACCCAAATTTACCGCGATAACACTGATCGAAACGCTGCTTCCTTTTTGTTTATTTTCTACGGCAGGTCGCAAGAGCTGTGTTCCGTGAACAACATTAGTGGAACTCCGCTCACCTATTTCCGGTGTATGTCTATAAGGATTCCTTCTAAAGAAAAGTTCCCACGTTAAACTTGACTGAATGCTTGCAGCATGAAACAGTAGTAAATATTAATAAAGGAACCACACATTATATTCAACGTATCTCCGGAAATAAACATGTAATCCTCTTACTGTATTGTTTGTGTTTTTAAGGGTTTGTAATTCTTCTGATATCTTAATTACCCTGATGAAAAATAATTGCCCAAGAATTACACTGTACAAAAATACGTTTCAAACATTGCAGCTCGTCTTTAGTACAGATCTAGTACGACCCTCAGCTCATGGTTAAAACTTACTTGATCCATATTCTAGAATATTACTTAATTTTAATTAATTAATATTTTTGTACAGTTTAGTCCAGTTTACAGACAATATAATAGACATGCATCAAATTACATATAATTGCACCAATATGTAAAATATAATGATCAAAATTAATTTTTCCAAATTGTATATACTTTCTGTGTGGTAATACTGCCTTATTTCAGCAAAGATAAGAGAAAATATTGTGATCCTATAACCTTCCATTCATCTCTTACCACACGCTTTTATTTTGAAGTTGCGAAAACGAAACCTGAAGTCTTAATGTTGGAAGTGATTGCTTAACGTTGGCAACAGAATCGCAATCGTTCCAATGTTCTCCCCCCACCAATCAGCCTGCTCGCTCAATGCTGCCTGGCAACAATTTTGTAGTGGGTGCACTCGATTTCTGTCGCCCGGCGCGCCGTGTGGGCCTTGGGCAAGCTTCACATTTAGGGCTGGTGGATATTAATGAGTTTTCCTTTGAATATGCTGACTTCTTTTTGCACACTTCCTTGTGCACTGTGCTGAAAATGTGTCATTTCTCTTCCAATCATGCATGGAATTATGCTATTGGACAATTCCCCTAGGAAAAGACGGATAATGGTTCCCTCATAGTTTAACACATGTGAACAATCCTTGATGGCTTCTATCAGTCAAACCATCGAGGAAAAGAAAGTTGCATGGAGGAAAGTTACATCTGTTGAGAACACTAGCACGGTCAACTGATTGAGTGGGTAGCCTAAGCCTACTCTATTTTTAAATATAACAAATTCAATTGTGTTGATAAAATGTATTCATACATAAGTAAACCTGATTTATTTATTTAAGTTTGCTGCAGAATTTTTTTGGGGACCTGATACGCACACAAACGTTCCAATCGTAGTGCCCGACTGAACGCCTACCAACGCTTACCACAGGATGCGCAGCGCTCTACGTTTGACTCCAGCAAATCAGACGAGCAGCAACAGAAAAACAGGGTGGAGGCTGACAAGACAGACAGACCTTTGGGGCACACTGAGCTGACTTAGTGCGAAGATTGAAGATGGATACAGCGAACGTTGGGGAAACGGTGAATCTGTGAAAACAGTTGTTGCTACATGATAAGGTGTCAGAAAAAGGAATTTAAAACTTGGCGAGGTGGCTGGCTAGCTACCGTCGATCAAGCAGGGGGTGTTACTGGCCTGCGAAAAGGAAAACAATATGGCGGCCCTGGAGCTCGAATGGATCCCAGAGACGCTGTACAACACAGCTATATCGGCGGTGGTGGACAATTACAGTAGATCAAGGAGGGATATCCGTTCCCTTCCTGAGAATATTCAATTTGATGTGTACTACAAGGTAATCTCCTTATCTAGCTAACCATCATTTAACTTGCTGCTCACGAGTTTGTTTTGCTGTCAAGCTAGAGATGAGCTGTCAAACCTGTCAGTCAGCTAAACGGTACTAGTACCAGTGTTCTACTCTGGATAGTACTAGTGCTACTCAGGAAGGTGAACCATGTGCATGCTTGGCTTATTGTTATTTACTGTGTGGCTACTCATACGACATCTGTGTTTTACGTCTTATTATTATCGGATATACCCGGTTGATGATATACCTATGCTCAACCAGATTACGGCTCGATTGATGTGTTCTCAACAGGTCAATTCAATCTATTTGAATGTTGTATCTAAAGCTAGCTAAATCGTCACTCGCATAGTGACTAACTCACAACGTGTTATGTCTGCATGTTTAAGTCACCCGCACCATGGTGAGTCACCCGCATCTATTTTGTGTGAATTGTGAAAACATTGTGTGTTGAACTTTGTGGAAAAAAGCCCATCTCTGATATGTTATAATGACTCTTATTCTGACAACACTGTTCCCATTCTTTCCTCCTGTGCTGTCCTTATGTCCTCCAAGCTTTACCAGCAGGGTCGCCTCTGCCAGCTGGGAGGGGAGTTCTGTGAGCTGGAGGTTTTTGCCAAAGTTCTTCGGGCATCTGACAAAAGGTACTTCAGACGGGTTCTTTATGGGAATTTGACAGAGGCCTACTCATTATCATGTGAACTAAAAGGGATCTGACATCAGATATCCTTAAGCCATATTGCATCTACTTTGCACAATGTGACGTGGTATATAGGCGTATTTGCCTCCGCTCTCTTAAATCTGCTTTTATTGCATCAGAAGAACAGAAAGCTCATCACTTTTTACTGTATGTGTGCCTGCAGACATCTCCTGCACCACTGCTTCCAGGCCCTCATGGATCATGGGGTGAAAGTGGCCTCCGTCCTGGCCAACTCCTTCAGCCGCAGATGCTCATACATTGCAGAGTCGGACGCCCATGTCAAAGAGAAGGCCATTCAGTTTGGTTTTGTTTTAGGTGGGCCCCCTTCAGCTGGCTTAAACAGCAATGTTTGAATCTAAATGAAAGCGAGGACAGCATTGGTTAAGCCTTTAAGCAGTGTTAGACAGATTATACTTAATGAAACCTTTACACAATGTTATGGCAGATTATTTGGAAGTGCCCATCACTAACAACTTGATTGTTACGTGACACAACTCTAATTTAAATTGCAGATAGAGCTATGACCTATGACTTCTCTGTGTTATTTATTGTGGGCGATCTGGGTATGAGTGGAAAACCATTTGCGGCTGGTTTTACTGATGTTCACGTATGTTCTGTAGGTGGCTTTCTTTCGGACGCAGGCTGGTATGGCGACGCAGAGAAGGTGTTTCTGTCATGTCTGCAGCTCTGCACACTGCATGATGAGGTGTTGCACTGGTACCGTGCTGTGGAGTGCTGTGTGAGGTTAGTTGGTCCCAGACAATTTAGTATGAGCTATAATTGTAGCTCTATTGGTTGGTGTTTCTGAGCCCTAGCCTATATATTCTTACACAAGCTCACCAGGTTGTCAGGCAAAGCAGTAACTTTATGTGATAGAAGCTCTTCTGTAAGTTGGGTGTTGACCCTTCCTTCTTGTGTTTGGGCCTGCTCCCCTAGGTTGCTTCATGTCCGGAATGGCAACTGCAAATACCATCTTGGCGAAGAGACTGTCAAATTGGCCCAGTCGTATATGGACAAACTGGCCAAACATGGTCATCAAGCCAACAAAGCTGCACTCTATGGAGAGCTATGTGCTCTTCTCTTTGCGAAGAGCCACTATGATGAGGTATGTTGCCTGGGCAGAGCTTTTGCTGGTCGAAGTAGGATTGAATGTTTGGGACAAAATTAACTTATGTACCTTTTTATTAAGTGAGTTAATGCCCGGTTCTCAGTTGGGTGTTTTTCATATAGATCTCACCATGTCTTTTGCAGGCCTATCGGTGGTGCATAGAAGCAATGAAAGAGATCACAGCAGGCTTGCCTGTTAAAGTTGTGGTAGATGTCCTAAGGCAGGCCTCCAAGGTATGGGTGCTCCCTTTCTCTCTATAAGCTGTTTTAGAGACAGGTCTGTGAAGGTATAATAAAAAAAAATATATATGTATGTTTTAAAGCAACTCTTTTGCAGTGTCTCCATACTGGTTTACCTTATTGTCACGTAAGTTATACTGCTGTGCTAGTTTGAATAGACAAGCCTATATGCCTCGTTGACACAGTGGTTTCGTGCCTTACTTTCTTTGCACCGTCAGGCCTGTGTGGTGAAGAGGGAGTTCAGAAAGGCAGAGCAATTGATAAAGCACGCTGTTCTCTTGGCACGGTGAGTTTCTCAACTCTGTGAGTTTCTGTTGCCTCATAGGCTATGCATAGTAATGCCTCTGTCTCTTTCACTAATTTCTGTTTTGTTTTTTTGTTTCCCCCCCCCCCCCCCCCCCCCTTTCCTTTAGTGAGCATTTTGGACACAAGCACCCCAAATATTCAGACACTCTCCTGGACTATGGGTTTTATTTGCTTAATGTGGATAACATCTGCCAATCAGTTGCAATATACCAGGTGAGTTAGAGAGTTAGATTGAGATGTACATTGGGGAGGAGGTGCGTCATGTCTTTGCCTGATGTTAAAAGCTATATTGATATTCCAGACGGCTTTAGATATCCGGCAGTCGGTTTTCGGGGGGAAGAACATCCATGTGGCCACAGCACACGAGGACCTGGCCTACTCCTCCTATGTGCATCTGTATAGCTCTGGCAAATTTGACAACGCACTGTGAGTAATCAATCAATCAAGCGTTGTTAGCGCCATGCTCTGCCAACTGAGCCACAGAGGACCACATACTCTTGTATGTTGACCTCTTGTACTGTTCCGTGATTGTTTAGTTTCCTAGGGATTGTTTGTGCTTTTCAGATGTCGTGTGTGACTGAGTGTGATCTGTTCCTGTGCTGTCTCCCCTGGGTTTACTCCCTACAGATTCCATGCAGAGCGTGCCATAGACATCATCACTCACATTCTCCCTGAGGATCATCTGCTGCTAGCCTCTTCCAAAAGAGTCAAAGGTAAAACTGCCGTATTGATATTTGTTAACATTCCTCTCCTGTAATTCCCCCCCTGCCCTGTTCCTCCCACAATTTCTGTGAGTCTTATGGGTATGAAACCCACTGTTGCCAAAGAAAATGTTGTAGAGAGGTTGCTTTAGTGTGGTCTCAGGGGTGTGAAAAAAGAGGTCCTGCTGTGCTCCCTCAGCCCTAATCCTGGAGGAGATCGCTATTGACTGCCACAACAAAGAGACAGAAGAGAGGCTTCTTCAGGAGGCACATGACCTCCACCTCTCCTCTCTCCAGCTGGCCAAAAAAGCCTTTGGGGAGTTCAACGTTCAGACTGCGAAACATTATGGAAACCTGGGCCGCCTCTACCAGTCCATGCGCAAGTTCAAGGTCAGGACATAATCTCTTTTTTGTTTTTTCCTTAGTGGAATGCATCTGTAGAAAACATTGGAGAGTGCCCTGTGACACACTTTCATCATCTTATGCTAAGTCATCTGTGTTTATCAATCGCCAGATTGCAGGGAGTGGATGTTCTCTAAGGAGGCATAAATGTCACAGGGGTGGGTGGAGGGGGTGGGGGGGGGGAGGGAGGTTGTAGTCCAGGGGTATTGGTAGTACTACTAGTAAGAAAGCCTGATGGAGTCATGGACAATGCTGTGAATGTGAGGTGTAACCTAGCGTTTTCCGCTGTCTTTCAGGAGGCAGAGGAGATGCACATCAAGGCCATTCAGATCAAGGAGCAGCTACTGGGCCAGGAGGACTATGAGGTGGCTCTGTCCGTGGGCCACCTGGCCTCTCTCTACAACTACGACATGAACCAGTACGAAGATGCAGAGAGGCTCTACCTGCGCTCCATCGCTATCGGTCAGTCACAAGGCTGGACCGTGGCTGTTCAGCTCTGTTCTACCTTTTGTGTCCCCCCCCATCCATTCTAACTCCTCATCTAAATTCCATCATCTTACAAATGTGTGTGATTTTTGTCCCATAGGTAAGAAGCTGTTTGGAGAGGGCTACAGTGGACTGGAATATGACTACAGGGGCCTGATTAAACTGTACAACTCTGTGGGGAACTATGAGAAAGTCTTTGAGTACCACAATATTTTATCCAATTGGAACCGACTGAGGGACCGGCAGTTTGCCGTGGCTGACGCCCTGGAGGATGTCAACACCAGCCCCCAGGCCACCGAGGAGGTGGTCCAGTCTTTCCTACTGTCACAGAACCATGGGGCAGGCCCACCTGCTTAGGCTAACCACACACACACACAAGTACACACACACAAGTACACACACACACACACACAAGTACACACACATACACGCGCACTCGTGCAAAAGTACACACAGTTCGAAACGCTATGGTGTTCACAGTTCTCATACACAGACACCCTCTCTCCACATGAAGTTACAGGGTTGGCCTTGCAGTGGGACACTTGGTTTTAGGGAAACGCACCCATGGAATTGCGTCTGATCCAGTGTTTTTGTCTCTCACGAGTCACAAGAGTGAATTCTCCTGCGATCAAAAACCCGACGTGGATGGAACACTGGATGGAAGGAATCTCTTGCCAAACACTTTGCATCACGTAACACAGCTATCATCACCCTCAGTCTAGACTCTGCTGGAGGACACGAGAAGGAAAAAAAAAAAAAGAAAACTGACAATACAGTGTGTCCGATAGAATAGTCAATGGTTTTATTTTCTGCTGTTTTTGGTCAGCCCTTTATTGACCAATAAGATGTTCCCCTGCAACCAACGTTGTTATGATTTGCCCTGGATTTAGCGCCTCATGGCTTTTGCTTTTGTAATGTTACGCATGTAGCCAGACTGACTTTTTTTTTCGGGGGGGGGGGGGGATCATTTTAATATCTCATGTTATGAGGGAGTTTACAGAAGAGTTTTCATCCATGGACCAAATGTTCCGTTTTTATTTTGAATAACACCTCTGTCTGCCTCACTCAAAAAACTAATATTGGTACACAGTCTCTATGCCGGTTTAATTGATTAATTTGAAATGCTCTAGCAGCATGGTTTTAATGAATTGGACCATCATTTCGCTCAATAGATTTGTTGTTGGACCACTTCCATATGGTATATTTAAACTACGTTAGAGTTTAATTTAAAAATGATGTTTATGAAGAATTTCATAGAGCTAAACCAAAAACAAGCAAGCTTAACCTGCTATTCAGATGACTCCCCCTCTGTCTCCTTCAGTGTGTACCCTAGGCCCTCAAACACACCACAAAACAATATTATGGGCGTGTGTTCGCATTTTTAGAAACTATTTGTCCAGTGAAAGTAGCTGTGCTAGTGAAAAGGTTAAGTGGTTAAAGTTCAGTGATAACTTACCCCATTATGTACGGACTAAGACCATTTGAATTATTGCCTTGCTTTTGAACAAATGCATGTATGTCTTATGGATGTTACAGTAATGTTACATGTGTGCTGTTATGTTCCAACTGAAGTCCAAGCCTTAGCCTTAAAGGACGCTCAGCCCAAGGTGCTCTTGCTCTGGTTCTTAGTGGACTCGCTGCTTGCTCTCCAAACCCCCCACCCTGGAGACAAGGTCAGACCTGACAAGTCTGCAAGCTAAGACCGGCCATGTTTTCCTCGAAGCAATGACACTCACCATTCTATCTGAATGAAGACCATCAGCACCATTTGTCAGCCAACTTTACTAATGAGCTTTGTAATGAAAACTATTCAACCAAGGACTTCCGTTAAGATGAACAGAGACAGAGATGGACTCTGGGTGACAGCGAACACACTGAGTGACAGTGAGGTCAACTTGAGGCAGATTAAGAGAGAGCTGTGTCCATAGCTACAAAGTTTTATAGTGAACATGTAAAGCAAAGAGACTTCAATATATCATTATTATTATGTATCTCATAATTTTTAACCCTTTCCTCCACATGAGTTTTGATTGTGTACACCTGACAACAGAAAGAGGGGATTTCTGAGATGTTTATAAAGGACAGAAGGTGTCTCTTTGAAATCAGTATATATCAGGGGTCTCATTGACCATCAGTTTCCCCCTGGAACTCCATTAGAGCAAATACAGCCCATGTAGCTTTTATATTTAGTTTTCAATATTGCAATTAGCTGTCTATAACCTCACATGCATTTGTAAGACTTCAGCATTTTGTACAGCACCCTAATGTACACACTAACAAAATGATATTATTTGCTCATTCTGAAACCCCTGTACCTACACTCACTGAGAATTTTATTAGGAACACTATACTAATACTGGGTAGGGCCTCCCTTTGCTCTCAAAACAGCCTCAATTATTTGTGGCATTGATTCCACAAGATGTTGGAAACATTCTTTTGAGATTCTGGTCCATGATGACATGATTGCATCACGCAATTCCTGCCGATTTTTCAGGTGCACTTTCAAGCTGTGAATCTCCCGTTCTTCCACATCCCAAAGGTGTTCTATTGGATTCAGATCCAGTGACTGGGAAGGCCACTGAAGAACACTGAACTCATTGTCATGTTCATGAAACCAGTTTGAGACTACTTTTGCTTTGTCACATGGTGCATTACCATGCTGGAAGTAGACATTAGAAGATGGGTAAATTGTGGCCAGGAAGGGATGCACATGGTCAGCAACAATATTCAAATAGGCTGTGGCATTCAAGCGATGATTGATTGGTATTAACGGGCCCAACGTATGCCAAGAAAACATTCACCACACCATTACACCACCTCCACCTTGAGAAGGTGTACAGGTGTTCCTAACAAAGTGCTCAGTGAGTGTAGAAGGTTGTCTTGTCCTAGAAGCATAACTATGGGTAAGTTTCACAGACCCAAGATTAAGCCTACTCCTCAATAAAAGTGCACTTTTAATAAAGATGATAAATTGGCATCATAGATACGGCTTTAAAAGTCCTGGACTATGACTAAGCCTCACATTTTATAATATTTATTACTGGTAACTAACAAAGAATTTGGTCAAACCCTTGAATTATTTTAATCTCAGTCTGTGAAACTGTCCCTATATGTGTTTAAAGAGGGGACTACCCCTGTAGGTTACACTTTCATTGCATCAAGGTTATACGTGTGGATAAAAGTTTAGTTTAAATATGACCCCCAACAGAGGTACCTGGTAGTATTTGCAGAACTATATAGCAGATGAAGAAATGTGTGCAATGAAGTGATATTTTGACAGTATTGTTTTTCCAGGTCTTGACCCAGTCCTCTAGTTAAGAGTGGCCTTAGTGGTTATTTGTGATGTCCATGTCAAAAATGAAATTCGAGTGAACATGTAAAATATTTCCCTTATTTTGATGCCTTCTGATGCCTTCTGCAGTACTCCTAAACTCTGACAGAGGGCAACAGTGGGTCAGTTCATCATGCTGTGATGATAATGTTGCCATGATGATTTGCAATGCACACAAAAAAGAAAATGAGAGGACTTTTAAGGAATGATGTTTTGTTTCATGTGAACACTGACTGCTTTGTTTTTGAACATTTGTCACTAACATTTTACTTTGGAAATTGGTCTCTTCATGTTCTAAAAAAGACGAAGGAAGGAATACTGACATGTCTATGATCTTAGATGACATATAAGTTTGACATCATCATCATGACGTGCCACACAGTGCGCTCTTGCATAGATAGACTTTCTTTGGCTTTTGCAGGCTGCTGCTGCTGCCGCCACTGCAAAGTCCAATTAAACTTCTTTGTACAACATTATGAAACTAACTGTGTCTGTATTTCTTTGTATACCACCATCAACAAGAACTTAATAAAGCGTTGAATTTCGCATTCGTGAAAATGCAGTCAGATCCTGATTTGTATGATTTTGACAGATCTAAGATCACGTGACTGTGAGTGGAGGCGTCGGCTCTGTCAGCGAGCTAGCTGGCCAGACAATCTGCTACCCAGCTAGCTGACTGCATGGGGTTTGACAGCAGAGTACCTAGCTAACGTTAGCCAGCGAAACGAACAAAGTGCGAGTTGCCGGTTATATTCGTTTGGTTGCTGCAATGAAATGAGGAAAACATGGGAGCCAAAGAGTCAAGGATCGGTTTCCTCTCGTATGACGAGGCCATCAAGAGAGGTAAACATAGCTAGCCAGCGTTAGCTTGCTAAATGTAAACATTAGCGCTAGCCTTGCCTTCACCTAGCTAGCTTGTCATCTACTGTAGATGTTTGGATGATCACTGTGGAATGTTTTGTTCTAGATTTTTGGACCGTCAGCTAGCTAACCCTATGAAATAGCTCGTCTTAACTAGATGGCAACCCTAGCTAGCTTGCTAGTCATTATCATCCAAACTACCCTGCTTCAGTAGGCTAGCAAGCTAGATGACATATATAGGCTACTGCCCTCTCGGGATCAGGGAGAGGCTAAGGACCTCAAAATACATATACAGCCACCTAGCTAGCTTACTGTCAATGCCCTGTTAACGAGAAGTACATGCATGGCAGCAGCTTCAAGTAACGTACCATCATTTTTTTTAAAAAGATGGCTAGCATAGCTAGCTAAATCTGTTTTTTTGTTGTTGTTTTGACATGTCGTCAATGGTGCCAATGAATGTGTTCAATTCGCCCTGCTAAACTAGCACAGCATGTGACCATTGATTAGCTGTAATGATGGCATCTTTGTTTTATTATTCAATGGTGAATAACACGTTCCTTGTTGCTGTATGGGTTGAAAGCTCTCAGATGAGGCTGCAATGACCATGTATAAGGCTCTCAGATAAGGCTGCAATGACCCCCCACACACACTCAATGCTTAATGTACTGAAAGGTTTGACTCTTTCTGTATATATATCTCTCCCAGTCACTGATGTAGAGCTCCAGCGTCTGAAGGATGCTTTCCGGAGGACCAGTGGTCTGGCCTATTACATGAGCCAGCAGTGCTTCCTGCGGGAGGTGCTGGGAGATGTCGTACCACTCAAGGTTGCAGAGGTGAGTCTCGTTTACCAGACGGCCCTCAAGGGTTACGTGACGACCGATGACACGGTGCGATTCTACTTTGAATTCTCGATGTACACTAGCCATGAACAGCCTGCTTGGCTCATAACAGCAATGGGAATGTAGATCTGCCAGTCACAGCAAGTGCTAATTGGATGGGATTACCAAAATGTCAGCGCCTTCTGAAATGTGGCGACCTGTCATATGATGTCTGTTGCCCATATACAGGGCTCCAAAGTGCAACCCATTTGGTCGCATATTGCGATAATAAGATTTTTCGACTGGAATCTAGCTGGCCTGCTGTTTTTCTTCTTCTTTTCTTATCTCCAAAACATAATTTGGTCAAACTGTAGGCTAATTTTGTTAGCGTGTGTGTATTTGACTGTCCTCTCCCCCTCCAGTTGTAACGATGACAACATTTTCCGCGCGAAAAGGAAGCTAGCCTAACAAGCGTTGGAAAATGAACCGTACGATAAACTCGTTTTTCTGTTCCACCCGTGCCTCAAATAACACAAGCAGCACATTCCCAGCCAGAGGTATAGCAGTCAAAGCCAAAGCAGTCAAAGCCCAAGTGCTGTCCTGCACCGTTTCGCCCCGAATGGCTTAAACTAGAATACACTTGATTCAGGTAGGATAAAGACGTGAAGCACCTGCACCGTGTTCACT
This sequence comes from Argentina silus, assembly GCF_951799395.1. Taxonomy (NCBI): domain Eukaryota; kingdom Metazoa; phylum Chordata; class Actinopteri; order Argentiniformes; family Argentinidae; genus Argentina; species Argentina silus. The sequence goes on along the minus strand of NC_139656.1, from coordinate 24,905,714 downwards.
GTAAACAATGCGGCCCAACTGTTGCAGCAACACACCATTTACAGCTGCAACTCCTCCAACAAACTACTCCGCAAATACTACCTCAAAAGAAAAAAAAATATTATTTGTAAACCCAACATACAGCAACGGCACCTGTGCCCAGTTCATTGGAGTGATAGCGGACACCCTGAAAAAGAAGACCGGTGCGCAAATTACTGCGTCTTCTTACCTGTCTGTCATGATAGACGGTGACACCGACATATCAAAGAAACAATGTCAGATTGTTTATGCGCGTATTATCATTCATACGCATGGGAAGACCCATCAACATCCCGATAGGCCGCGTTGAAGTGATTCATGCCAACGCACAAGGTGTGTATATCAAAGTATATTTACATAATTGGCTCAGCAAAAATAAGACATACAGCACTTTATTATCTATCTAGGTATGATTTATTAGGGTAGGACTACCTCATGTAAAAGACAAACAAACATGATGTTATTTTTCATTGTAGGAGTCTATGCTGCCATTAAGAAGGCATTTGCTGGTCTCGGTGACAGTGCGAGGACTGGCTTGAAATAACTGGTTATGGGGGCAGATGGTGTTAAGCAGTTATTTATAGCAGCAAATATAGCATATGTATCGATATATATATATATGAAACATGCTATTTTGATTGACATGGGCTACTTCACTAATCATAATGCAGGGTGCGGTCTCATTTTGTACAAGGACAACGATCACGGAAATTCTGTTAGCTGCTGTTTTTTTTGTTTGTTTGTTTTTTTAATTGGAAGATTGTCTCTCTTATACTCTTGTATGGTTTCATACTGGGAAATCGGAAAAACGCATGTATGATGAGAACAATTAAAAAGTAATTCAGAGCCAGGTGGATGTAGATGTACTAAATGTTTCCCTAAATGTAAAACCGTCTCCCATTTCCAGGTGATATACAGCTCATTCGGAGGCACTGCAAAAGGCCTGCATTTCAACAACCTCATTGTTGGGCTGGTTCTCTTGACTAGAGGGCGTGATGAGGAAAAAGCTAAATGTGAGTACCTCAAAGAGACAACAACAAAAATGGCCACGATAGAAGGTTGTAATGACCACATAAATGGCAGATATGAAGAGCCTAGTCTTTACACAAAATGATTTGAACATAATTTGTAGTTCATGACTGCACCTTGTTGTTGAACATTTGATTAACATGCCATTGGTATATCACATGTATGTATAGCCTAACCTTCTTCTTGCGGTTCTCTCTCAGACATTTTCAGTCTGTTCGCCAGTGATTCAGGCAACCATGCTACACGAGAGGATATGGAAAGCATGCTTCAAGCAGTGGATGGGGAGATCCCGCTTTCCCTTAGGAGGTGTTTTTCTGAGGTCAGCCGATATGCTATATCCAAAGCTGTATTTGTGTGCAAAAATAGAATTGTGTAACATATATTTAAAAAAAATAAAAAAACATGTTTAAAAGCTTTAATACTGTATTAATCATAGATTTGGCGGCCATGTTTCCACATACAGTATGACTACCCAACAGGTTTGGTACAAATCTATTACAGTGCAGTCGAGTGCTGATACATGCGATGGCTTGGGACATGACAATGTGCACTTACCTGGAGGAGCATGCAGTTATCGGGAGCAATTTAAAAAGATATATAATGTAACTGAATTTGGACTGAAAAACTGTATTGCACCTAAACAGAGTTTGCACTTATCAGAGCACACTGTTATCAGGAGTCGACTGTTACCGTAAGCGACCTAGTGCATACCCTTTTTTACATGCAACTGTTCACAACAAGCATGTCACGTACTAGCGCCTAATCTAATTGTAAGCTGCTGACAGGACTAAGCACATCTGAGTTATCTGTTTAACCAGGTGTACAGGGCTGCTAATGCTACTTGACACAATGGGACGTTGCACAGCATGTGTTTGTCCTTTTGTATAAGCCTTGAGTGAGTGTTGTCATTGGACTGTGGCGCTCACTATGTTGATCTCTTCTGTTTTTGTCTTTACAAGGGCGAGAAGGTCAATTATGAGAAATTTAAGAGCTGGCTCCTACAGAACAAGGATGCCTTCACATTCTCTCGCTGGCTCCTGTCCAGTGGGGTGTGTGTCACCCTGACAGATGATAGTGACACTCCCACCTTCTACCAGACCCTGGCCGGTGTCACACACTGTGAGTGATGAACATAGGCTACCCTCCTGCTCCTTTAGGATTTGTACCAAATAAGAGGGGTAGAAATGTGCCACTTTTGTGAAAAGCCAACTGCAGGTTAATTCTTACGGGTATGATGGTGTAGTATATGTATATACGCCTAAATATTCGCAGAAATATGTCAGGGAGCATGACAAGGTGATCAGTTATGGTGGCGAGTGTGGATTCTCTTGTCTCAGCTGGTGCTTCTGTAGGCTTAAATTAAAGGCGTGGAGGCCTTCATGTTTTGTTTTCAGGAACCTTTCAATGCACAGGCCAGCCATGAATTGAATTAACTTACAATATAAAGAGCAGATAAGACCTTCAGAAAAAAAGGAAAGAAAACAGGCCAATGTTTTTTTTAGTTTTTTTTTTTATAATACACAGAGGACCTGATTCACTAAGCGTTTTGCACCAGCTTAGTGAATTATGCCCCAGAGTATTTTACAAAGTCAACAAATGTCCATAATAATTTTTTCAAATTTACTTTTTTATTCCCTGTCTTGTAGTAGAGGAGTCAGATATCATCGACCTGGAGAAGCGATATTGGCTTCTGAAAGCTCAGTCACGGACAGGACGGTTTGACCTGGAAACCTTTCTCCCTTTAGTTTCTCCTCCTATTCATGCATCCCTAAGTGAAGGTAAGAGAATATGCAATTTATTGGACACTTATTTTGAATTCCATCGCTACCTCCAGGCTCCATCGAGACGTGTTTAGCATGTCTGTTCTTGTCATGTGCGTTGTTGGGGAACCTTTTTATGGCCCTTTTTTTGCCACATTAAGATGTCTCATCTGCTTATAAAAAGCCCAATTTTAATGATAAGAAGCAGTCTGACTTCAGCTTTGCTCCTTTTGTCCAGGCTTGTTTCATGCCTTCGATGAAAACAGGGACAATCACATAGACTTTAAGGAAATCTCTTGTGGACTCTCTGCTTGCTGCAGGGGACCACTGGCAGAGAGACAAAAGTGTAAGCATCAATTACGAAGCCAATCACTGGCACTAAATATAACGTTGTCCCTCTTCAATGCCATCGAGAGTGACCATTTGTGACTTTCCCCCCTCATTTCTTCTCCCCAGTCTGTTTCAAAGTGTTTGATGTTGACCATGATGGGCTTCTGTCTCGAGAGGAAATCCGAGAGATGGTCGGAGCATTGTTGGAGGTGTGGAAAGACAACCGCACAGACCCTCTCCCTGTGAGTTCTGTTTGGTCAAATTCACACTGCTCTAATGCTTCTTGTTGCAACATCGTGTTTATCACATTGTATCCAATACAGTGTCTCCAATATCTTCCATAGCTAGTTTTGAGTATGGTACAGTATTATAGGATCCAATTTCTAGGGACTTTGGTACGTTCAGAGCAAACCATATTAACATCGAATCTATGCCATAATTTGACGATTTATGCCTCTGTTTTCTCAGGAAACACACAACAATGTTCATGACATTGTGGAGGACATTCTGAAGGAGCATGACACCACTAAGGTATTACCTGACTGCCTGCATGGCTTTGCAGTCATACTCATCGCTTTCATTTAGTGAGAGAAATGCTCAGTTCTGCTCTGCTTTTTGTTTTGTTTTCTAGCAAGGGCATTTGACCCTTGAGGACTACCAAATCTGGAGTGTGAAGAGTGCACTTGCCAATGAGTTCCTTAACCTGCTATTTCAGGTGAGAGCCTGAAATAGCACATAGAGAACTATGTGTTCCTACTTATATTGTGTGTGTCTGTGTGCGCAAGCAATTATTGCTTTGTTGGATCACGATCAAGTCTCCTCTTAATATTTTCCACTGTAGGTGTGCCATATTGTCCTAGGGCTGAGACCTGCCTCCCCTGAAGAGGAGGGACAGATAATCAGGTGTGTGCCAACATTTATTTCATTGTCTCCTCCATGTTGACATCATCCACTCACCAACCACTTACAAACCCACCCACTTGTGTCCCTGTTACCTAGGGGATGGCTTGAGAGAGAGAGCCGCCATGGCCTCCAGCCAGGAGACTACTGGTTCCTCATAGCAGTGCTGTGGTGGCAGCAGTGGAGGGACTACGTCAAATACGTAAGCCGACCGAGAGGTTGCTTCTGTTTTTCTCACAGCTTGCCATCGCTGACACAAGAGGCTTGACTCCACAATACCACTTCTTGATTGAGAATGGTTTGCAATTGTGATATTCAGGCTCTTTGGTGTGTGTGTGTGTGTGTGTGTTTGTTCGTTCGTTTTCAGGACAACAAGCATATAGTGGTGGAGCAGCCGTCTGTGTTTGGCACCGGAAGGAGTGCAGCGGGGGCCAGGGCCAGGGCAGAGCAGGGTCCTGAGGGAGAGAGCATGGCCAGCTCACACAGCTCCTCTGAGGAGAAGTACTCTGACAACATCTCCAGTGCATCAGAGGCCTCGGAGACCACCAGTGGCAGTGAGTGGCAAAGGACACCGACTGTTTGGTCTAGTATTGAACGAGTTGAATCCTGTAGCTACTAGCTAGCCGTTCCAAACTACTTCTATCCAGCAGTACTGTAAAGCTAGAGTGAGAGATGATCTTGTTTTTCTTTCCTTCCTTCTGTACTCTTTGACACTGTTCTAGGTCTCCTTCCCTTGAGCTCCACTGCCACTGACATCTGCTTCGCCCGGCAGCATGACAGCCCCGACACAGAGAACCAATGTTTCCTAGGGGCCGATGGGAACGTGATGGTTTTAAGACCTGGGGCCATAGATAACCAGCCTCTGGTCACTTCAGAGGCCTTGAAGGTACAGTAGGCACCAGACAAATGTTGAATCCATAGGAGATACACTGCTTGAGTCGTCAAATAGACATTATTATATATATATTTTTTTTTATTTATTATTATTTTATTTATTTATTTATTTATTTTTCAGTTTTGAAACTTGTTGTTTATTCCTATTTTTTCCCCCCAGGCTCCCACGTTGACCATGGAGGGGGGCCTCCTGAGGCGCTCCCCTTCCCTGCATCTGGGCAGGGACTTTGAGGTTGTTCCAGAACCTGTGTGGAGGGCACTTTTCCACTGGTACGGGGCCAACCTGAGTCTGCCCAGGCCGGTACGTACACAGTATACTGTCTACAGCTCTGTAAAGCAGGGCCTCTGTGCTGTGGAATTGTCCCTTTTAAATAAAAGATCACCATTGACATCAGAGTATTGAGCCTGATATTTTTTGACAACTTCCACATCCATCCTCTTCAGCTCTCCTCACCTCACTGTGGTCACTTTTAGGTGATCAGACACACCAAGAACAGCTGTGCAGAGCTGGAGCTCTTCCCCCGACACCTGCTCTTCCTGAGGCAGCAGCTCCCGGCCCGCACCCCCCAGTCCAACGTCTGGGTCAATATGGGTAAGACCCGCCTGCCTGCATACTTTATGTCCTGTGTCCCCAGCCTTTCTCACAGTAGGGTAAGATGAGCACAGTCCCCCAGTGACTTGTGCAGGGTCACTGTTATCCAGTGTTCACAATATGAGTATACAGTCAGTGTCACACCATTTTACATCCAGCAAACATGATCTAATCAGTTAAATCTGATAATCGTTGCTCTGGCGTGAAGCATGTCTGATTGGATCATGTTTGAAAAGTCAATTCATTTCTCAAGGTTTTTTTACGAGGTGAATCGACGTAGTCTAATAGTAGATTCTGGTTCCACGAGTGTCTGTTGAAGTTTATCCTGTCCTTAAATTGTGCTTGGTGTGAGAACCGCTTTTTCTCAGCTTTGTCCCTCTTCCCACAACCTATGATATGGGTTTCTGCGGCGTTGATATGAATGTCACAAGACTCGTGACACAATAATCCTAGTCATGTGAGAGAACGTCTGTGCAGCGATGCGGAGATGTAGAATGAGTGGGTGTTCACTATGTACCCGACTGCAGGGCTAGTGGATTGGGAATTCCCATATTCTGGGAATTCTTTTACCTTTTAGCATTTCAGAGTTTGAACTCAGTGACTCTTAAAAGTACCATGTTGGTTTATTTATTTCTTTTCAGAGCTGCAGTCCCCTTTGTCAGCCCACATCATCTGTCAATTTCATTTCAGTCAGAATTGGAGTGTGGCGGGTGTTGTTGTTGTTGTATAATGTCATTGCACTGTGAATGTGTACTATGAATGCTTTCTAGATCAGCACTGGTGTCCCCTTCCTGCCCCCCAGGTAACGTGCCCTCCCCTAGTGCCCCTCTCAAGCGTGTGCTGGTCTACACGGGCTGCTTCAGTAGGGTGGGCACCATCAAGGACATCCATGAGTACCTGGCCCAGAGACTCCGCATCAAGGAGGAGGACATGCGGCTGTGGCTCTACAACAACGAGGTGGGGACTAATGCAGCCCACATGGACACGTTCATGCAGATCTGCAGTAATCAACACACACACACACACACACACATACACACCTACAAAACACTAATGCACAGAAATGCATTGAACTTCAATTCCACTCGCTAATGATCTCCAACATCTTCCAAAACGTCATTATTTTTCGCAGAATTATTTAACTCTTCTTGATGACGAGGACCATACAATGGAGGGTTTGAAGATTCCAGATCAACAGTACATGGTGATAGAAGGTATCCATTTCAGATCATTTTTAAATTCAATGTTTGCCTTTTTTTAAATGGACCAGGAAGCTCTATGTAGTGTACTGTATTGTCATGATGAGTAAATCCGGGCGGTTGCTTTCTTTTTGTTTATTAGTACGCAACAAGGACATGAGTTGGCCTGAGGAGATGTCCTTTATTGCTAACAGCAACCGGATGAACAGACACAACGGTAAGACGATCATCACAGCAGATATACAACACAGATGTCACTATAGTATAATCTTAACCAGCGACAAAAACGCTGAGAACGTCATATTGACAGCTGTAGATGATTGCATGGGCTTTATGGCATTCTCAGAACAACCTCCTCCCTGTTGTTTGCAGTCCCCACTGAGAAAGGTGCAACGGGACTGAGCAACCTGGGAAACACGTGCTTCATGAACTCCAGTATACAGTGTGTGAGCAACACCAAGCCTCTGACAGAGTACTTTACCTCGGGGAGCCACCTCTATGAACTCAACAGGTGTGTGCGTGTGCTCAAAATGTACATGCAAGCCGGCGCTGGTTTGTGTACAGTTATATGACCATTTGTTCTGAATACTTAAAATCTTTTTCTGTCTTCATCACAGGACCAATCCCATTGGAATGCGTGGTCACATGGCCAAATGCTATGGCGATCTTGTACAGGAGTTGTGGAGCGGAACACAAAAGAACGTAGCCCCTCTGAAACTCAGAGTACGTCCACAATGCTCCTACCTACCTACAATGCCCCCCCCCATAAAACTACCAGTTTTTAACCCAAACAAAAAAAACTCAAATGGTTGATTCTTTCCTTGTTTTCCAACACCCTTAGTGGACGATAGCCAAGTATGCACCACGCTTTAATGGCTTCCAGCAGCAGGACTCCCAGGAGCTGCTGGCGTTTCTGCTGGACGGCCTTCATGAAGACCTGAACCGTGTCCATGAGAAGCCCTACGTGGAGCTGAAAGATAGTGATGGGCGGCCAGACTGGGAGGTGGCATCCGAGGTCAGAGTCGATACACACACTCTAGAAGGGATCTTCTAGAAATGAACGCTATTTTCTGCAGTTGTCTGTGGGCGTTACATAGATTTTATTATATTTAATTTTTGCTTTTGCTTTGCTATGTGAGTGGTATTTTCTGTACCTCCTGTCGTGTTTGGCAGGAGGTCAGTAACAGAGCCCGCAGTCAAGCATCATTCATGGCTTGCTTCTGAAATCTGACCCTGGTGTGACATTGAATTGTGTCCCCACAGGCCTGGGAGAACCACCTGAGGAGGAACCGCTCCATCGTAGTGGACCTGTTCCACGGCCAGCTCAGGTCACAGGTCAAGTGCAAGACCTGCGGCCACGTCAGCGCGCGCTTTGACCCCTTCAACTTCCTCTCCCTCCCCCTGCCCATGGACAACTCCATGCACTTAGAGATCATAGGTGAGCCTCATATCCACGATTAGCTTGACGACAACATACAGAAGAGGTGACCTCCCTAAGACAGTCGTCGCAATGTTGGTGGAGATATCTGCTTTACTGTGGTGATGAACTTTGTCTTGAATGGAGCATTTTCTTTCCTCCCTTTTGTGAATGAGTCCTGTGCCTCTGCAACACTTGTCTTTTTGTTCTATTGTCGTCTAGTCATAAAGCTGGATGGGTCGGTGCCGGTGCGGTACGGCCTCCGGCTCAACGCAGATGAGAAGTACACAGGCCTGAAGAGACTCCTGAGCGAACTCTGCGGTCTGAAGGCTGAGCAGATCCTCCTGACTGAGGTCCACGCCTCCAACATCAAGGTACAGCCATCATCTACCAGTGGGAGGCTGGCGGGGGTCGAAATCGGAGGACGGGCTTATTGTAATGCATGGAACGGAATAGGGAATGTTATCAAACAGATGTTGTGTTTGATTCCATTCCCTATTCCATTAGTATCCATGCATTACAATGAGCCTGTCCAATTTCCACCAGCTTCCGCTGTCATCTACCCTACATCCATCCACAGCCTGCACATAGATATCATATTATATTGTCTCTCTCTGTCTACCCTTCTTCTAGAACTTTCCGCTGGACAACCAGAAAGTGCGACGGGCGGTGAGCGGCTTCCTCTGTGCATTTGAGATCCCCGTGCCAGGATCGCCCACGTCTGCCTCCACCCCCACGGAAACAGACGGTGATGGTAAGAGCCACGCCTTAGTCGAGAGTACCGATTGGTTACTTCTGTTTGTCAGGGATTCATCTTCGCTTTTTCAATGGCTCTATTAAAAAAAAAAATAATAATTAAAAAAAAAATTGAAATCAGTCAAAGCCTTTATCATGAAGTTTCGTTTCACAGAAGTTGTAACTGCTAAGTGTTGTTTGTGTCTTCTCACTGACAACTTGATAACCTGTGTGTTCTTTATGGTTTCTGTAGAAGCCCCAGCCCTGGCGAATGGGAACCACCCCATAGGAACTGACAGTAACTCCCTGAACCTGGGTCTGATCCCCAAGGGCATGCCCAGCACTGTGGTGCCCTGTGGCACCGAGGGCAGCCTTGCCAACGGCCTCCCAAACGGCCACGTGGCCGTGCCCCCCCTGGACAGCCCCTTCACAGGGTACATCATCGCCATCCACAGGAAAATGGTGAGAACTGCAGCATGGGCTAAAGCTGTAGATAGATATTTGTGTCCTCATTGTATGTGTCAATGTATCATAAGACATGTTTTTTGTTTTTTTTGTTGCTTAAAATGTGTTATTTTGACTGGGGGGGGGTCTTAAAATAGAGACATGACAAACTTGTTTTGGCTAGTCATACTATACTATCATACCATGTTCAGAAAATGGCCTTCATGTTTTCCAAGATGGTGGTCAGTCCTGGGAGGATGTCACGTTGCTTATGGATCTTGTGAGACTGTTGCTTACGGGGGATGTGTGTTGTTTTTGGTTCCTAGATGCGGGCAGAGTTATACTTCCTGTCCTCTCAGAAGAACAGGCCCAGTCTGTTTGGCATGCCTCTGATCGTGCCGTGCACCGTACACACCAGGACCAGGGACCTGTATGACGCCGTCTGGACCCAGGTGTCACGGCTGGCCAGCCCCCTGCCCCCTCAGGAGGCCAGCAACCACGCCCAGGACTGGTCAGTCTTTTTTTTTTTTTTTTTTGGTTTAGTTCAGTTTATTCGCATACATAAAGAAATGACAATTCAGTAAAAGAATAAAATGGATACAGAAAAAAAAAAAAGTGCATAAAAATATTAAAACCTCACCGTAACTTAAACATTTAAAACATGAATTGAATGATCACTGTCAAATCTCACTGTTGACCAATGTTACCTCAACAACACAGGTGTGAGATGCATGCTGATGTGTGTGTGTGTCTACATGTGTGTGTGCTTTTATCTTCTGGGGTCCCTGGACACACAGCGATGACAGCATGGGCTACCAGTACCCCTTCACCCTGCGCGTGGTTCAGAAGGACGGCAACTCCTGCGCCTGGTGCCCGTGGTACAGGTATAACGGAGACTTCGCTGTTTGCTCAGTCACTCACTCCCTGTAAGGCGGTGGAGCAGGTGTTGATGTTCCCTGTGCGTGTTTGTCTCCCTGTTGTTAGGTTCTGCAGAGGCTGCACAGTGGACTGCAATGATGACAGGGCGGCTGTGGGGAACGCCTTCATGGCTGTGGACTGGGACCCCACCGCCCTGCACCTCCGCTACCAGACGTCTCAGGAGAGGGTGAGAGACACAAAGGGGATCATCCTCAATGGCTTTGTCAGCCATATTGTAACGACCCTTATATAATGCCTCTGTTAGCTCTCTCTCTCTGGGTCGTCGTTAGCGCGGCCGGTTGGCAAGGGAAAGGCTGTTCAATACCCGCTTGGGGCAAGCTACTCTACCCTGCTGTTCGCTAGGATATGTCATGTCAACACACGTATTCCATCACTGTTCCTGGTATTGTGTCAATAATACTGAGCATAGAGTGGTAATGAGGGGTGGGTGGGTGGCCTGGCGTCGTAGTGGTGGTGTTGTTGTCCTGTTTGATCAAACTGTTAAATACAGTATTATAGTGAACCTTCTTTATTGCTATTGCAACGGCACTTTAGCACATGCTGCATTATCGGCCCTATCATAATGACTGACATATGTGTTGTGATGTGTTTTGTTTTATTTTTGTTGTTTTGGGGCAATAAAGATATTGATTGACCGATTGATTGATTGTAGATTGTGGAGGAGCATCCTAGTGTGGAACAGAGTCGGCGAGCCCAGGCAGAGCCCATCAGCCTGGACAGCTGTCTGCAGGCCTTCACCAGCGAGGAGGAGCTGGGGGAGGATGAGCTCTACTACTGCTCCAAGTGCAAGACCCACCGCCTGGCCACCAAGAAGCTGGACCTGTGGAGGCTGCCGCCCATCCTGGTCAGACTGATGCTAAAGCTCACACTCTCTGTTTCAACTGCCCAATTCTGTGTGTTTGTCTTTTGTGTCGTACCTTGGCTTGATGAATTGCCGTCGGAATGAAATGTGTTCAGAGTTAAATATCGTTCAACAGGGTCATCAATATCGAGGAAATATCGAGTGTCATTTTTTAAATTATACTGTGTCACTAATGGCCACCTTGTCAGTCTAACAGTTTGAGAATGCCATGTCTGAAGATTGCAAAAGACAAAGCCACCTCTTCTCTTCTAAAAGTCCTTTCCTTTTCTGCCCTTTTTTTTTTATTATTATTTTTTATTGCAGATTGTCCATTTAAAACGGTTCCAATTCATGAATGGGCGGTGGATCAAATCTCAGAAGATTGTGAGGTTCCCGAGGGAGACGTTTGATCCGAGTGCTTTCCTGACCCCAAGAGACACAGACCAAAGCCAGCAAGGGTGGAGGGAAGGGCTGGGGGAGGAGCTGCAAGACACCGAAGGTGGCCTGCCAAAGGCTGAGGGTGGAGATGCTGTCTTAAACCCCACCCTGACGGTCAACAATGGGAAAGGTCAGTCATGATGATTTACATTCCGATTCACCCGTCATATCCCACTCATTCCATTAGAAAGACCAGTGTGTTCATCTGTGTGTGTGTGTGTGTGTGTGTGTGTGTGTGTTTCAGACTCTCTGTGTCCAGGGAGGATGGCCAGCACCCCCCTCAGCCGAGACGCCAGCCCCAACTGCAGTCCTAAGAGTGAGGGCAGGAGGCAGGGCCGTGGGCGAGTGTTCCCCGTGGGCGGAGGAGGCCGGCACCAGCTGTCCCTCAGTAAAGAGAGTCTGGACAGTGGCAGGGAGAGTCCCATGGAGCTGGAGCCCAGTGTGTCAGGTAGCAGGGGCGAGGGCCTCAGCGACTCCACCTCGGGAGAGGACACGGCCAGGGACTGTGACAACACAACGTCGGTGTCCGAGCTGGAGAGCAACGGCTTTACCGAGGACAGCATGGACCTGGAGGCTTCTCACGACCAAAGAGACAAAATCTGCCTGGAGCCCATGTACAACTTGTATGCAATATCAGTGAGTATGAACCAGGTCCATTATGATGACACTTGTTATGTCCATTTTCTATGAAACACGGTGAGATATCCTTAAAACCACCGATCTCTTTGTGATGGCAGTGCCACTCAGGGATCCTGGGAGGAGGCCACTATGTGACGTATGCCAAAAACCCCAATGAAAAGTGGTACTGTTACAACGACAGCAGCTGTAAGGTAAGTTCTCAGTTAAACCTAGACCTATACCAAACGTATTCCAAAAAACAGGAACTGCAATCTTTCATTACCATCGACGTGCGAAAAGTTCAAAACAAGAGGCTTTTTTTTGTTTTCTCTCTGTTCAGGAGTTGCGGTCAGAGGAGATTGACACAGACTCGGCCTACATCCTGTTCTACGAGCAGCAGGGAGTGGACTACTCACTGTTCAAGCCTAAAACAGAAGACAAGAAGATGGCGGACACAAGCAGCATGGATGAGGACTTTGAGTCAGACTACAAGAAGTACTGTGTTCTTCAGTAACACTTAGTGTCCATGTGTTCCGATATGCTGCCCGATTTCATTGACATGCTTGTGCTAGAGAAACATCTTTTCTGTTTTGTAACTGAAATCTCTCAGGTTGAGATGAACTGACGCTTAGAAATCATCCCGGGGGGGGAGGGGGGGGTTTGAAGTGGTAAACAAACAGTTTTTACTCCACCTTTTGGATGGACATTTTTTGCAGGCAATGGTACTCTCATTAATTCTAGCGTGCAATGCCAAATAAAACAGTGGGCTATGCATCAGCTTGTTTAAGCACCAACACCATGTTGGAGGGTGATATTTAGGCCGTGTGTGTGTGCGTGTGCGTGTGTGTGCGTGTGCGTCTATAATTAAATGCCAGTTGCAATATGCCATTAATATGTGTAGACACATTATGATTGGTACTCTGCAGTTAAAGTTGTAATGATACAATTGGTATAATATAAATGAGAATTCCCCTCATGGATTATGACAAAAATGATTGCAGTAGAAGCAAATGTTTACTACCTCATATCATGCTTTGAACAGTGGTCAGAATTCAATGCCACCACAATTGTTTCTCCTCTAATTATCACTTGTTTTATTTTTCTTTCTTTCTATTTTTTTTTTTTTTGCTTGACTTGGTCCCCCTCAAATGTAAATGATTTGGAGGCTCCAGACCCAATAGGCCTGGATTATATTCAGTGTTACTCAACTACATTCATGTATTTGCAATGTACCTCTTGTCTATTGTGTTGTGTGTCACGTCAGCCCTTCGTAGAACAAAGCCTCTCACCCATCAGAGAGTGTTCATGTAGCATCTGCCCGTGCCATATAGATCTGCAGGTCCATCCCAACAACATATCAGTTTGTGCCATCACAGCCATTGATGTACTACTCCCATAATACCAACAGTCGAGTGTCATTATGACAGTGCCACCAATCCATCATACTGTACCGCCCGATTTAAGTCTTTATGCAAGTCAAGAGATCGCCACTCAAAAGGCCGTCATTTGTGGCTAACGTTGCATCTTTCTGAATGATATCAGTATGATTTATTTGATTTTGGCAGAGTTTTACATCTTACAGCTTACGAGTGTTTGCTTAATTTTGGCAGGTGAGTGGGTAGCTTCTCCCTCGGAGTCTCTGAAGGGGGGGACATGTTGTAGTTACTGTAGCTAACTACATTGACATAATACTGTATGTTAAACCTTTTCTCAATGAGTTGAAACTGTTTTGGCCTGGAGCTCCAGTGTATCCAGTAGAATATACAGTATAGCTCTCATCTTCTGCTTAGTCTTTAAAAGGCTTGGTGATGTACATATACTCTTGGTGACTCAATTATTGATTATCACAGCTAAACAGAAACCTTTCCACTACCTGGCTTATGATGGTAGAATGGTAAGTATTTAGATGGATTTCATTTTATAACATTTTTAAACTTTCCCGATTCTTCCGGTGGTCATATTTTCAGTATTGTTCCTTTGAAAACCTTGATATGGTGATTACTACTGAATGTTTAATGTCCTTTGTCATTTTTAGTTGTAAGGTTTATTATTTCTTTGATTTATTAATTTAATGTACTTGTGTAAAAATTTTGTTTAAAGTCTAAAATTACTTTGCACTGACCTTTTGAGGAAAAAAAGAACATGTACATAAATAGTTTTGGAAAAAGGATGTATTGGAATATGAACTGTAAAGATCTGTCTTGTATATGGAGTGAATTAGTTGATCTGTAACTATTAAAGCAGCCAATTAAATATACAGCCTGTAGTTGCTTTTTCATTAGTCGATATATATAATAATATACACTCACCGGACACTTTATTAGGTACACCTTGCTAGTACCGGGTTGGATCCCCTTTTGCCTTCAGAACTGCCTTAATTCTTTGTGGCATTGATTCAACAAGGTGCTGGAAACATTCCTCAGAGATTTCGGTCCATATTGACATGATAGCATCATTGCTGCAGATTTGTCGGCTGCACATCCATGATGCAAATCTCCCGTTCCACCACATCCCAATGGTGCTCTATTGGATTGAGATCTGGTGACTGTGGAGGCCATTGGAGTACAGTGAACTCATTGTCATGTTCAAGAAACCAGTTTGAGATGATGTGAGCTTTGTGAGGTGGCGCGTTATCCTGCTGGAAGTAGCCATCAGAAGATGAGCACACTGTGGTCATGAAGGGAAAAATATCCCCCACACCATTAGATATTTACGTTAACAAGCAGTTGAAGAGGTGTACCTAATAAAGTGGCCGGTGAGTGTATAAATAACTATCAAACGGACTGTTTCAGTTTTCAGTGTTAAAAAGGAACAACAAAGGAAACCACAACATTCTACTCTGTCACCTCCCACCCCCCTCCCTTCCAGCCCGTATCTGTAGGTTGTAAACCCATTCTCAGACCTAACTATCAAATTGGCTTGAGGATGCTTCATTTGAAACATTCAGTTGCCAGTGTTAAATGCCATATTAACTTCTGTTGTCACCCTTACATTTGTGTAAATGCAATATGACTTCAGTGCTCACTGCTCAATTGTTCCAGTACTTAAAACAAAAAAAAAAGTGACGCTCATGACAAATTTGCTTCCTGTGAAAGGCGGACTACAGGAAGTTATTACCAGTAAGTATGAACTATAAGTAGAGTGTGATGTAGCAGGTCATCTCAGTGGTTGAATAGATATCACATGAACATGGACAACTTGGGTAAGTTTCGATACCCTTTTTCAAGCTTTCGTATAAAAATGATCTAAGACTTAGATAAAACTGTATATGGTTTAACAATTAAATGTACTGAGTTCACAGAACTAAGAAGGTCCTTTATCAATCTAGCTAAATGTTGGATACTTTTCAGCTACTCCTTCATATTACCATGTAGTTTGATAGTATCTGTTTTATTCATCATGGTCATTCTCAACACAACAACGATGTATGTGACTGCTACAATCAACCACACAGGAACCCTACTTTCAAGTAGAACAAATGATACAGGCAACAAATCCTCTACAGGTGGGTTGGAATAGAATGTGTGTTTGAATGCTTGCTAATGATTGTCTCTCTAGTTCTAATCGTGTAACGGGTAAACATTCTTTCACAGATTGCACACTGGACAAGACATTCTACATTCTAATCGGCTTCTTAGTATTGTCTGTCACCACAATGATTTTACTGGCAATTCTGTGTGCGAGGAAGTAAGTCTACAGCTTTTCCAGTGTACAGTTGTCAAACATTTAATTTGTGTCTTATTATCCTATAGTACTATATCTAAAACTGGTGTAGTCATTCCATACTTGATGCGTCCCTGTTACACCCATTTAAAAGATGTACAGTAATACTAACATGCTGCATTCCCTGAGCAGAAAACACACTTTGATTAATACCATTCGAGAACTGCAAGATGAGGGTCGATCAGTCTGGGATCCTACATCTGATCGGCCTGTTAGAAGTCCCCCCACATTAGAACTGGTCTCTGTCACTCTGGGACAACAGTCACAAAACACCAGTTCAGCCTCTCTGCTGCACAAACAGACAAGCAAATCAACCTCTAGGTCTCTCTGGAGGCCACAACAAATGGTAAACTCACTTTGGAATTTTGCTGGACAACAGTGTCAGAATGTTCTTGGTTTTAGAATTTTGAGATGGAATTGGGTAACAGCCTGGACTGCATTTCCCAGGTTCCCTCTTTCAACAAGTCTGGGCTGGGTCTCGAGCAACTCATCAAAGCAGGGAGGGAAGGCGTGTACTACAAGGCAAAGATGATGCATGGTACCTGCAAGGGCCACACTGTTGTCACCTGCAAGATGACCAAAGAGGGTAAGGCCACATCTACCAGATGCGCCGACACAGTCATTACCAATGCCAGTAAAACAGTGCACCATATTCCTTAAAGGTGCAATCTGTAATTCAAACAACAACAAAGTGAGGGATGGGGCGGGAGAAATGTAACCACTCTCAATTTCATAGACAGCTATGGATGGAAGGACTGACCATCCATGAGATAACAAGTATAGTTCGAACTATGTTTTCAAGCTATACAGTATGTGTTTACAATTGCATTGTTTACCGACAATGGAGTAAAACAAGCTTATATTTTGGGTTCTGATGGGGTAAGACAGTTGAACTAAGATCATGAGGCATTTATAAACTATATTCTTCAAGAATCAATGGCTATATATCATTCATTTAAGTCCAAATTCATAATATCAATCACAGAGTTCACTGTTTGAGATGCATAAAGGGGGCTTGACAAATGTGGCTTGTGCTCTGCAGGGGTTAGTCACAAGAGGGTAATGAAAGAGGTAAACATCATGAGAAAGTTGGACACCCACAAGAATGTGCTGCAACTGCTAGACTGGAACATCACTGAGGGTGAGACAGGCCTACAGTGATAATATGATGTAATCAAGACAATGTTAAGGATACGCAGCAATGTTGAGAAGGTGATTTCTGACAACTGCAAACTGTCATCATGTCTCATGAGATAACACCTAAGTGACGAGATGAACATGTGATGTGTGGGTTATACTTATTTAGTTCCCCTGATGTTGTTGTTGATGATGACGGTGGTGGTGGTACATGTGCTTTATGTCCCATTACCCTAGCTCCTTACGTCTTGATTATGGAGTCTGTGGTCAATGGGACCTTGCGCAGTTTCCTACAAATCCATCAGGACCAACTATGCATGGACAAAGACCTGCAGAGCCTCTTTACGAGAGCAGCATACCACATCGCCCATGCCCTGTGTTACCTGCACTCTAAAATGGTACCGCAACATTGGAATCAATAATCTGCTATCTTCAAATTATCAAATTTCAATACTTCACTATACATCCCCGCTTGAAATGCATCAGCTTTGTTGCACAATTTCTACACTCGAGTAGACTCCAGACATCCACTGATTGGATTCACAGCTAAACTGGTTATGATAAGGCCACCATCAATACTCTGCATTTGACAGCATTTCATTGTGATGCCTGTTTCACTAATTGGCAGTGAAACAACTAACTAGGCCCTGTGTGATCTATAGGGGCGGCAGGTAGCCTGGAGGTTAAAGAGGCCGGCCAGCAATCGGAAGGTTGCTGGTTCGATCCCCGCTCCAGGAGGGATCTGGATGTGAGTTGGTGACTGGAGGGTTGCTGGCAGCATATCCAGGTCCCTACCACTGCCGTTGTGCCCTTGAGCAAGGCACTTAACCCCGAATTGCTCCAGGGGCGCTGACTTGGCTGACCCTGTGCCCAGAGCCCAGCGCTCTGTTCTCCCTGGGGGGGTGTGCACGTGTGTTGTCTCGGAGGGGGGGTGTGCAGTGCGTGTGTGTTGTCTCGGGGGGGGTGTGTGCAAAAAGACCCATTCCAACAATTGATGTGAATTGATTGCATGGCAAATAAACAGACTTTGACTTTGAGGTGGTGCACTGCGACCTAGCCCTACGGAACATCATGGTCAATCAGTTCCCCCAAGAGGTGAAGGTGGCAGAGTTTGGACTGGCCCAATACCATTCCCACTTGTACAGCCTCCGCCACAGCCGCAGCAACACAAGTTACCGCTTGGTAAGTTCTTGGACCTCTATTGTCAAAAGGCTATAGAGTATGTATGTGGCCCTGAGGTTCACTGGTTCCCATGGATTCCTCTACAACTATACAGTTTCTAATAGTCTGTTAGGGTCTAACAGGTCCACAAAATGCTAATATGTTGTTGACATTATACTTTGTGACAAGTAATCTGTTTTTCTGCCTCTGCAGTGAATTGTAATAACTCCCTTTTTAGAATCAGTGGGCTTAACTCCCACCACTGACACCCATTGTGTCACATGTGCATAGCTCACAATAGCAAAATGCTAAGATATGAGGTACCATGGCGGCCATTAACATGAAAAAAGATGTTGTCACCAAACATAGCGAAAGGCATACTATTGTGAATCAAATCATGCTTTATTTAAAGTGCATTACCCAAGTCTCAATACACTTTACAGGAATAAAATAACCATTATGCTAAATATACAGAAGAGCTTTGCATAGGAGTCTCATACTGACTCCTCTTTATTTACACAGGAAAGAGTGCCCCTGCGATGGTATCCTCCAGAGTACTTCAGAAACAACTTCTATAGTTTCAAAGGAGATGTCTGGTCCTTTGGCATTCTGCTGTGGGAGATGCAAACGTTTGGTGAGACGGAGGATAATCTCAATGTTCATTAGATCCCTGAAATAAAAAAAAAGTGTGAATAGTGATTTGATAAAACTCTGTTAAGGGACCTTACCATATCCCAACATGGACAATCCTGAGATGGTGGTGTCTCAAGTCTGCTCTGGACACAGGAACTCAATTCCAGAGACATGTCGACCAGAGATGTGAGTAGTGGGTCCATTTGGATCTGAAAAAAACCCAAAATGGCTTCAAGGCTTCCATCGCCATGCAAGAGGCAGCAACAAAAGCCTTAAACATACTGTACAAGCATTCATTTTCACTGATCTAACTGCTTGTATATGTTATTGCATGGAACTGGTGGCGTGTCCTATCTGAATCTCTTTATCCCCAGACGGCAGGTGATAAAAGACTGCTGGCTGGAGCCCTACTCTCAGAGGCCCTCCTTCAGTGACACTGTCAGAGTCCTGGAGAACACCCTGGAGGATGACGCAGTGAGTGTGGCTGTAATTCAAAACACCCTCTGTATGGTGCACCGCCTACTGTACCAGCTCCTCTGTGGTTCAATCATTCTTCAGATGGAATCTGAGCATTCTACCTTTAATGCCGTTTCTTCCTTGTGCTTGTGTCTGACCTTTCTGCAGGATTACGTAAAAGTGGACAACACAGCACTGCTAGCCCATGTTGGATCTGTGGGACTAAACCCAAGTCCACCCAACTCTCTAACTCAGGACAATTGATTATCAAAACATGCATGAATGCTACACTCACTTAACACTTTATTAGGAACCCCTGTACATCGTCTCCTGGTGGAGGTGGTGTAATGGTGTGGAGAATGTTTTCTTGGCACACTTTGGGCCTTTTAATACCAATCAATCATTGCTTGAATGCCACAGCCTATTTGAGGATTGTTGCTGACCATGTGCATCCCTTCATGGCCACAATTTACCCATCTTTTAATGGCTACTTCCAGCATGATAATGCACCATGTCACATTGCAAAAGTCGTCTCAAACTAGTTTCATGAACATGACATTGAGTTCAATGTTCTTCAGTGACCTTCCCAGTCACTGGAACTGAATCCAATAAAACACCTTTGGGATGTGGTAGAACGGGAGATTCACAGCTTGAAAGTGCACCTGAAAAATCTGCAGGAATTGCGTGATGCAATCATGTCATCATGGACTAGAATCTCAAAGGAATGTTTCCAACATCTTGTGGAATCAATGCCATGAAGAATTGAAGCTGTTTTGAGAGCAAAGGGAGGCCATACCCAGTATTAGTGTTCCTAATAAAGTGTTCAGTGAGTGTAGATCTGTACATTTTTGGCATTTAGCAGTCTTGGTTGCAGTTAGAGTGAAACTATTATTATATGTGTATAGGATAGTCACAAATATTGCTCTGTAACATAACTTTTTTGCCTTGTGATCTTATAGAATAGAATTATATAATATATAATAGAATTATTGCTAGGCATACCAGTTAAATCAATTGTGTTGCCAGTTAGTATAACATTACTAAGTTCTACTATTTGTTACCAATGAACCGCAGATTGACTACACGGTACCACAGTAGTGTTGATTCACATTTATTTGGTTCCTTTTCATGATTATGTGGGATTGAATGTTGTACATTTAATCCAATAAATGCCTACTGTAAATGTGTTGGATCTTTTGATGTAATGAAAATGTTATGGTTGTGTAAGGCCAGTAGAGGTTTTGAAAAGGATTCCCAAGTTCACTTAGTACTTCAATTCTACTTATATGGAGGCAAGGACAAGGGTTTCGAAAGGGACATGGAAGACTACCTACCAGTGAATATGTGTCATATTGACATTGCTGATAATAGAGGAGGGTGTAGCCTACATGTTGATGTAGGGAGGGTGTGTGTGTGTGTGTGTGTGTGTGTGTGTGTGTGTGTGTGTGTGTGTGTGTGTGTGTGTGTGTGTGTGTGTGTGTGTGTGTGTATATATATATATAAAATCATAATTTGCTTTAGAACTAGGTAAACTCTTATAGAACTGGTCATTCTGTTTCATGTGTAGCGAGTCTAGTGCAATCAGAGCCTACTACTGCCATTAGAGCTGAAGACGGTATGACGTGATACTGTGACGTGCTGCCAGTTTCGAGGTTCACAAGACTGATTCTGCTCCCATGTTTTCAATGTTGTGAGCCATCCCATAGATCTATGTACCTTTGAAGTAAAGGTGGGGAGGAAAATAAAGAGCTGTAAATAAAGGTAAGTCTATGTGTCATATAGAGGTTATGTAGAGACAGCCGCTGGTACGCAAGTGTGTTTATAAGAGAATGGTGCTAGTGTGCTAGCCACGATTAGCGGATGCTAGCTAACTAGCTTCGACGTTGGCCTGCCAATGTGAGCTTATGTTATGTATTTGGCGATCACCGGCTCCTTATAATGATACAAATGGAGTCGGCTTTTTAGCTTAACGTCGGCTAATTGTGCCATCCATCGTACATGTTTGTGTTAGTAACTTAACCTAGCGAGCTAGCTAACTCAGCTAGCAAGGCCTTTAATGTTGTGCTGAGGTAGGGCTGAAATCACTGCATGATAGGCGTTGCCATAGTAGTCCAGTAAAAGCTAAGCGGTCTGTGATGTTGAGTTAACTGTTCTGTTGTGTTTGCTGTCTCAGGCAGACTTTTTATATGGTAATCACAGCTGTAGACCAATTTACCTTCTATTTGTGTGGCTTTTTTTCTCCCATTCCCCTGTCCCTCCCTCACCCACCCCATGTTTGCCTCTTAGCTCTCTGCCATGTCTTTGGAGAATACCTCAGACCTGACCAATGACAACACGTGCATGAGCTCCTCGCTGACCCTTGACCTCCGCTCCCCTCATAGTGCTCTGCTTGATTCTGACCTATGTAAGAAGGGCAAAGGTATGAGCACATCCTCCTCAACCAAGAAACGCCACAACTATGCCACATCTACACCTTTGGAGCTGTTGAATGGCACTGTGGTTGCCATTGATGACGATGAGTCCTGTCAGCAACGAGAGGAGGAGAGGGTCCGGAATCAGGAGAACGAGCAAGGCCAGAATGGCACAGGCACCAATGCCAAGTGGGTCAAGGAGGGTCAGAATCAATTACGCAAGGTGGCAGAGAGGCAGCAGGACCAGAATCAAAACGCTGACCAGAATCTGAATCATAACGAGAGCCCAGATGGAAACCCCAACCAGAACTCTTTGGTGGCGGAGCACCAGGAGGATATGGAGAAGAACTCCTCCTCAAAGACCCTACGGTCCCTATGCTCTGACCTCAATGAGCCACTTCTGATCGACACCTCAGAGGCCCCTCAGGGGAAAGAGCAACAGGGGGAGGAGAAGGAAGAGGAGGAGCAGGAGGAAGAAGAAGAGGAAGAGGCACTTCCAGCAGGCGGAGAGAAGGACACAGACTCCTCCGAGGCACAGAGTTGCAGTGAGTCTCGGAAAGAGGACAGTGGAGAAGGCAGCAATACCTCCCTGCTGTTTCAGGGCAGGAACGGAGCGCCCAGTGATGAGGACTCCAGCTGCATGTCACTGTCACAGGGCAGCACAGCCAACAGCACGCCAGACGGTGACCCAGGTAAGAGAGGCTAACCTAGAGGACAAACAATGTCTCAGTAGGTAGTGAATACAGGGTTGGGGCTTTCCCCTCTGGAAATATGTTTTCAAGTACAGTAGATTATAGCCTTTTTGGAACTAATATGAGTGAGCGAACAGGGATTGTGGGATTAAGTGCAAAACCACAGCAGCAACTTCGTCCTCTCCTCCTCTTTGCGCTTCCACATTTTCCCCCTTCCGTCCCATATCGCTCATGTGTCTCTGCTTGTTGTTTTAGAGTCCTACTGGGATCGCAGTGCGTTTGAGACTGACACAGACCTGCCTGCCGGGTGGATGCGGGTCAGGGACACCTCAGGTACCTACTACTGGCATATTCCCACAGGCACCACCCAGTGGGAGCCCCCCTCTCCCCTAGAGGAGGGCGAAGGCCCAGAGAGACCCTCCAGTACCTCACCTGCTATCACACCCAGTGAAGAGCCACAGGTGAGACCTTTAGGACAGGGAAAAGGGTGTCTGTCTGGGTGGACACCAAGAGGGGGATGGTATGGGGGGCTTAATACTTCACATGAAATACCAGCAAGGTTCTCCCAATATGGCACAGAGTCTAGCCTCCATTTGTATTACAGCATGTCATTGGGTCTGTGAATGCTGGTGAAAAGTGAGTCAAACCTGCATTGACCCATCCACTCTCTGCTTGCCTGTGCCAATGAATTCCTAGTCTGTAGACTCATTGGGCACAACCTGCTTAGTGGTTTATTTCCTGACTTCTAATTGGCCTTTGGACTCTCTTCCTTGTGTTTTCAGCTGACATGGAGTGGTGTTTCCCGCCCCAACAAGTTCAATGATGAGGAGTTCTGGAAGGTGAGTGCCAGGCATGCAGCGATAGTTTGCGGTGGACTATTTATCAAAGTCAAAAGGTAAAACCTCCTCGAACCTTGACCACCAACCTCTGACCTTCTCCCTGTTATTTTGATGTCTTCAGGAGGAAGATGCGGCCTCGGATCAGAGCATGAAGGAGTTTGAAGGAGCCACGCTGCGCTATGCCTCCATCAACCTCAGGTGAGCCCAGTGTGTTTCTTTCCATGTGAGTTGTGCTTTGAGCCTTGTCGTGACGTGCTCTTGCCCCGCGTGGATGGCAGTTGATTCCTCATGGACGCTCTCTCCATCCTTTTTTTTATCCAGTTGCTCACAGTCTGAGGGAAATGAGAAGCTTGGTTCGCTCATCAACGACCCAGACGCTAAGGTACGTGTAAGCCTGTTCTCTCAGATACGTAGACGATCATTATCATCCACATCCCCTCCTTCATACATCTCCGTATCTCTCATGTCTTTCTGTCTCTCGACACAGGTTTTCGCAGTGCGTTCTCTCGGCTGGGTGGAGATATCAGAGGAGGAAATGGCTCCAGGGAAGAGCAGCGTGGCAGTCAACAACTGCATCCGACAGCTCTCCTACCACAAGCACAACCTGCACGACACGGCTGGGATCTGGGGAGAGGTCAGAGAACTACTGGGCTTGTCAACATCGCTACATGTGCATGTTGGTGTTGGGAATGTGACCTGGATATTGTCGGTAGAACAATATATCGTTTTGAGGATGGATAGGTTATGTCTTTTTTTTTTCTTTTTTTTTTTTTCACACACAGGGCAAGGACATGCTCCTGGTTCTGGAGAATGAGACCTTGAACCTGATTGACCCGTTGGGTCAGACTCTGCTGCACTCTCAACCTATCGTCAGCATCCGTGTGTGGGGAGTGGGCCGGGACAATGGCAGGTCAGTACACTGATTGGATGA
The DNA here is from genome assembly GCF_951799395.1 of Argentina silus. NCBI lineage: Eukaryota > Metazoa > Chordata > Actinopteri > Argentiniformes > Argentinidae > Argentina > Argentina silus. The sequence goes on along the minus strand of NC_139656.1, from coordinate 24,881,577 downwards.
ATCAGAACCCTGTTCTGAAAGCCTAGTTGCTAATGCTCTGTACTGTTTGACTCGGATAAATGTGTGGTATCAGAGGAGGAGTAGTCTATATGTATTCACAGCATTACTCTGCATACCTCTGCCACTCGAAGGACTTGATAGGATCTCACCATGGGTTCAGGAGTTTGTTTTGCGTGTCTTTCGATTCAGTTGACTGTGTTGCAAGAACCCATAATCCCAAAATGATTGTAATGTTTCTTATTTTGTTTAGAATTTGCCTCTTCTTAAAATGGTGGTTATTTTGTGACTACATCCTTTTTGTTTTCTGTTGAATTGATTGTTTTGCTGTTTTCTCTCTAACCTGCTGCACTGGGCCAATCAGGGAGAGGTAGTGTACTCCTGTTGCTGTATCCGCCATCATTTGTCATGTAGCTCATAGTTGTGGTTGTCATAGTGATATGTGTTAACATTGGCTAGTCAAGTGGTTGATTCCATACCCCCCATCCCATAATGTTGGACGTCTCTCACACTCCCCACGGCTTCTCCATCAGTTTCTTTGTGTACGACGTCTCACATAGTTATCAGATATCATCGATTGACCAATATTGTTGATCATTAAAGGAAAAATATTAAGTGATGATCAGTGCTCTCTATACGGATATACACTTACTGAGCACTTTATTAGGACCACCTGTACACCTTCTCATGGTGGAGGTGGTGTAATGGTGTGGGGAATGTTTTCTTGGCACACTTTGGGCCCGTTACTACCAATCAATCATCGCTTGAATGCCACAGCCCATTTGAGTATTGATCCCGTCATGGCCACAATTTACCCATCTTCTAATGGCTACTTCCAGCATGGTGTAATGCACCATGTCACAAAGCAAAAGTCGTCTCAAACTGGTTTCATGAACATGACAATGAGTTCAGTGTTCTTCAGTAGCCTTCCCAGTCACCGGGTCTGAATCCAATAAAACACCTTTGGGATGTGGTAGAAGGGGAGATTCACAGCTTGAAAGTGCACCTGAAAAATCTGCAGGAATTGCGCGATGCAATCGTGTCATCATGGACCGGAATCTCAAAGGAATGTATCCAACATCTTGTGGAATCAATGCCACGAAGAATTGAGGCTGTTTTAAGAGCAAAGGGAGGCCCTACCCAGTATTAGTATAATGTTCCTAATAAAGTGTTTGGTGAGTGTAGATTTAGTCATGCTCATGATTTGTGTTTTTGTTTGAGTTCATTAGTATTGATAGATTTGTTGACACATTGTCCAACCCGAAATCGTACGGTGCACCATTGTGCAGAGAGCTCTCTGAATAGGTCCTGATCAATATTCATTTCAGCACCAGTGTTCATTTCATCTGCCTCATTCGTCCACCTTTTATTGCAGCCTCTTTCTCTAGTTGACACTCAATCTTGTTTGTTTGTTTGTGTGTGTGTTTGTGCTCATGATTTTTAGGGACTTTGCCTACGTTGCAAGAGACAAACTGACCCATGTTCTGAAGTGCCATGTCTTCAGGTGTGACACGCCTGCTAAGAACATCGCCACAAGCATGCATGACATCTGCTCTAAGGTAAGCCCCGTCTGCTGCAGTGTGAGCCTCAATACTGTCACTGTAGTCCCCTTTATGTAAGGGTCGTTAACATTTGTGCGTTTACGTTTTAGTCATTTAGCAGACACTCTTATCCAGAGCGACTTACACATAAGTACATTTGTCTTAACTTTAAGTACCGTAAGTGAATCACTTACACATCCTAGCCATGTATAGGGACATTCTATGAGAAACCCTAGAGATCTCCCTTTTTCACAATGTATAATACGTATAAAACCTCCTCTCCGGTTCAAGGGGTCAATTATTATTATTATTTTTAAATAAAGCATACAGCTGTTTCTTTATTCCCCTCTAAACTGACCTGTCTCTCTTTCCGTAGATAATGGCACAGAGGAAGACATCCAAGTCCTCTCTCAACAGACTCAACATGGACCCCTCCATACTGATGGGCATTCCTTTCCAGGGTAAAAACACTGTCACACATGACTTGATAGCCTGAAAGCAAACATATCAATAGGCTCTGTCAGGTTCTCTCCCTGTCTGTGATCTCTTTCTCTCTTCCCTCCCCCCTCCCATCCCCTCTCCTCTCCCTACAGAATTCCCCACACCAAAGAATGAGCTAGTCCAGCAGTTCCAGGTGCGTTACCTGGGTAACGTGCCAGTGGCTAAACCCGTAGGTAAGGAACGCTTCGGTAAGGAATGCCCTTTATTTCTTCTCTTTTATCGATGTTGTGGTGATGTCATAGGCCTGTGTTGTGTTGTGGCGCTGTCTGTATTCAACTTGCCACCTCTCACTCTTAAATTGATACTTTAGATGGGGTTCATTCCGTTCCAGTTCAGTGTTTAACTTATATTTGCTGATATATTGACATAATATATAATGTTTCATGTGTTGTTTTGAGCTGTCTTCTAGTTAACGATAGTCCTTCTTCGCTAGCTTCTTATCCTCCTGACTGTCACAATTCCTGTCCTTTCCTCCTTTTGACCAAATATTCCAGGCACATAGTTTACTCCCAACGCATGTTTAACCTGATTCTTGACCTATTCTTCCCAGGTATGGAGTTAGTTAATGTTAACCTGGAGAAAGCATTGAATGCCAAAGAGAAGGACGAATGGCCGTCTGTTACTGTGAATGTGGCCTCAGCCACACTCACCATTATCACTGATGATGAGGTGGGCGCACACACACACACACACACACACACACACACACAAATAAATACCAAAAGATTGAAGACAGGTTGCTGAAGACAAATTGCTGTGGGAATATTCTAACCCAAGGGGTAATCTTTCTCTTCTTTCAGACAGAGGAGGTGCTGTCTGAGTGCAGGGTGCGTTTCCTGTCCTTCATGGGTGTGGGGAAGGACGTCCACACCTTTGCCTTCATCATGGCCGAGGGCCCCGGGGACTTCATCTGTCACATGTTCTGGTGTGAGCCCAACGCTGCCAGTCTAAGTGAGGCAGTGCAGGCTGCCTGCATGGTGAGTACTCCCTCTAGGTGGCGTGAGTGTACACTGTAGGATACAACTGTTAGTGTGAGTCTACACTGTTGTAGAGAGAGACCTGTTTCACCAAAAACACATCCCCAACATACACAGGCCATGAAACTCTTTCTTTTCAAGGGTATATTTTGTGTCCATTTATCCATGTCGTGTTGAGACTGGGTGCTAACGTTAGTGGTCGTTGACAGCTGCGGTACCAGCAGTGTCTGGATGCCAGACCCCCCAGTACCAGCTCCTGCCTGCCAGGCCCACCGGCGGACTCTGTGGCACGCCGCATGGGCTCCAGCGTCAAGAAGGGCGTACAGAGCCTGCTGGGCAGCTTCAAGAGGTCTGGAGCCCAGACGCCATGAAAGATGCCAATCCCAACCCACTGGCCCACCTCCTCCCTCAGATCACCCAGCTTATCATGCCAGTCACGGCTCTCTCTCTCCTCCCTCTGCCCTCCACTTCCATCCCATCCCACCCCACCCCACCCCGCCCCCAGTCCCACCCCCAGTCCCACCCTGAGGCATAACCTGCTTCCATCTCAACACCTGTCACTCCTGTTGGATGGCATGTCATTAGTCATGGGCAGTGTGGGCTGCTTATGGGGCATCAATTAGCCTAGCGTAGCACTGCCCACTGCTGCTCCATGCTTTAGAGGTTCTTCACTCATACCTTGGTTGGACAACATCTGGCAGGCTGAGGTTATCAATTCTCCTCACTTTTGGTAGCTGCTTTTGTGTGTTTTTTTTCCACCTGTGAAGAGAGAAGCACTCGACAGCATGGAGATATTGGTTTGGATGGCAATGGTTGGTTTCAGATGTATGGTCCAGGTTTCAACATACCAATATTCTGATTATTACACGCACAGTGCTTAAGAAAATAGGACTGCTCTGTTACATTGTTTCAGCTATTGGGTTAATTGCAGAACAAATATATTATATACTTATTTGTTAAAAAAAACTAGAAGGTGTGCAATTGAATTGTGAATGTTGTTGATCTCATGCCATCAATTATGTGGCTTTATCATTTTTTGCTTTTCATGTCCAAATTGATTTAGACTTGAAAGGAGTTATTAGAACAAGAGAAAAGGGCATGAAACGTCTGTATAAATGCATCATGATGAATGTCTGAATATCAGCTGAAAGAACTAAGATAGACTAGTCAACGTGCGAGTCACTAATCGTTTTAGGCATTAAAATATCTAGTTGTGCATTGGGATATATTACCATGCCATGTTGTTCTAGATACCATCACATCCCTCCTTCCATCTGAGGGAGCTGGTGAACCAGAAAGTGCTTTATCTTTGTTTTATAGTTATTTTTATGTGTATTGCAAATTGCAGTAATAGGTGTACAGTTCAGCTTTTTATATCTGACGATGATGAGAAGATAGCGGCATGAGTCTGCTCTTAAAAGAGTGCAGCTTGAATTGGATTTCAACCTCTCTGGGCGGTTTCAGAGAAAGACCAAGGTTGTATGCTTGTTAGTTATTCACCCACTGGATACCTGGTAGAAGCTATGTTGGAATTATGGCAGATGGAACCAGAAGCTTTCTGTTGTCAAAGCTAATAGAAGAATCTGCTTTATGCTTGGTTCCTCTTCATACCTTTTGCATGTCTCAGTTCATGTCTCAGTTCATTTTCCCCGTATGTATTAGTCTGTGTTGTATAACCACGTTTTCTATTTAATTTTGTTATACGGCTGTGTTTTTACTCAAAAGGTGGCCGTGTCTGCGGCCCGTACAGGATGTCATGTCCTGTAATTTGTTCATCTCTGTTATGTTTTTGACTTTGTTTGTACATCTGAGTGGAGTGACAGAGCTACTGTTTGCTGCCCCCTTGTCCTTGCAAACAGTTACTGCCGAGTTTCTGAAAACACTAAAGGAGAGTTAGGAAGCCTGGACAAATGAGGCTGTTTTTAGAATTGATTTTCTATGCACTGTTGACTGAAGTCTGAAAGCCCTGTTTTTATTGAGCTTTTTTTCATTAAACAATTAACTGTAGTCTTCCAGAATGGGATTTTATCATTTAGATATTTGATAAAAAATGAAAAAGAGCATAGTCTTCCCTTTTTGATTTTTGAATATTCCTCTTTTCTTAATGAAATGATTATATTTTTCTAAACGTGTATGTGTATCTGTAGAGAAGAAATGCTTTTTTTTTGTTTTTTGCCTCAGTTCTCACCACTATGTGGTCCCTGGCTGAACATTGTGTCAAGTACATGCTATAGTTTTCCTCTTTCACTTTACGGAGAAGGAGGTAGAGGAGGTTCCTCTTTGTTCCACGTGGTGCATAAAGTCCTCACTTTATAGTGTCACATTATTTCTCCTACCAGTACCAGAGAAGTAGTCCGGTGTGGATGGTTGGTGTCTGGCTTATACCTGGCTTCAGTAGTAGTTCTGTCACTCTTAAGCCTGACTAATAATGAACAAAAGCTCAGATAATTGTATGTATAGTTTGTTTTGTTTTAAACATGGCACATTTCATTGTGTTGGATTTTGTTTCTGAACTGGATTTGTTTCAAGGTCATTTCCTTAGGTCATCCATTTCTCACTCGCTGTCAGACATTGGTTGAGACCTTGTACAAATAAAGCTTCCTGATGTTCTAATTGATTTATAATACACACTATGTAATGCGTCTGCGGCCCTAACAACAACGCCTGTCGGCTGTGACTTACGATAAAGCTTGAGTGCCGCATGCAATTACCATCAAAAAATATATTGTGTAATGTGGCTCTAAATGTGACTGTACAGGAACTCCGTTTTACATGTCATATTTGACTATCACTACACTCCTGGCTTTGATCCACTTGTATGTTTCTGGAGAAAGACCGTTTTATATTCATTTGACGCGTCTCTGAGAAAGTGGTCTGCCCCGTGTGTATTTACTCTCAACTGTGTAACAACTGTCAGTACTTGGTTGACCTTAACCTCTTAGAACCGGGGAGCTCAGAGGGCCGACGGGATAGGACTGGAACCGTTTGTGTTTGCAACGTTACATGAACCTACTGTACTAACAACCCCATTGGCTTGTGTGTTAACGACCTGATGTGTGACGCTTGAGACACCTAGGATGTTTTAGTAACAGGAAAGGATTGTCATTGACTCCTTAAGGCCTAACCCGTACTGTACACGTGTGTTGTAGATGTTTTCTCTGAAAAGACTGACTTGGATGAATTGCATATTTTGTTTCGTTGAGGAGCAGACCCAAATATTAGAGCAATTCTTAAATTAGAATGTTTGGTCCTGTGATCATGTTCTCTCTCTTGAGATAAGCCATGACGATATATATAATCTCATTTTGAATCTAACAAACATATTCCAAGTGTGTCACTGATTTTGTTTTTCCCTCTTTTGAGTGAGATGTTTATTAAGCCTTATTAAGGAAATCTTACAATGAAGCGATACCTTTTGTTCATATGTCCTCCATGTGGGGAGTGAGTCATGTCTTTAATATCCACTTTAATGCAAAGAAGGCTTTTGTTTTTTATTACGTGTTCTGTATATCTAAAGAATGTAAATTAGATGTTATGTATATACATGTATATTAATATTACGTGTCATATGACAAAATAAAAAGTGGAAATGTCCTATGAGTGTCATTCTTTTCTTTTTTTTTTATATGTATTTTTAGGGCATTTCTGCTTTATTGGGACAGAGACAGTAGAGATTGACAGGAAGGATGGGTGAGAGAGAGGAGGGATGACATGCAGGATATGTCGATGGCCGGAATCGAACCAGGGACCTTGCGATGATATGGTATGATATGCGCCTTAGTGTGCTACGTCACTGAGCGCCCCGTGTCATTCTTTTAACCTTGGTCACGTCAATGGCACGGGGAAACATCTGAACTGCTGGTTCCCTGTATAAGTCAATGGCTTGTGGTTTACAGCACGTTCCCAAACTCTTGGACAGAGGTATACATTACCACTCTTTTAGTACTAACAGTGTGTTCCGAATCAGGAGGAAACTGTGAGATACAAGTTCCAAGTGGGAAATTTGGACCAGTATGATGATACAAACAGGTCTGGTCAGGAACCAGGCTGCAGGTCTGGTCAGGAACCAATGGCCTTGCAGATGTAATTAGGAGAGTGGCCTGGCAGACAACACTAACAGCAATAATAGTCCATGCAGAAAATCCATAATAAATCACAGCAAACGTAAAAAGTAGGCAAACAAATCTCGATCTTGAATATAAAATGTTGCAGCTGAGAAGAAAACACCACTCGATTGATAAAGTAAATAAACACAGCAAACCAAAAGTAAAAAAACCTGCTGTTCACTCCATGACACTCACACTGCAAAAGCGCACAAATGCATTCATGTCGGAGTTATGACTTCACCAACTGGGAACTACGAGTTCCAGGGGACCAAACGAACATACCAATATTCCAGGCGTGATTGAGAAGCATCCCAATGCACATTTGGTTACTTGGGTACAAGAGCAGATGGTTTTCATAAGTCCCAAACGAATGACTTGCATATGTTTATTTTATCAGCAATATCAGAGTTCTGTTCAAAAGACAAATCAGTATTGAATATTCCGGTCATGTCCCAGACTGGCTCAGTTTACAGCTGAAAAACAAATTATTATAAAAGATGAATATTTATGAGGCGATGTCAATAAAACAAAGCCAACACAATCTTCAATTATTTCAATATTTCATTCCCTCTTCCATATTCCCTGTTGTTATATTCTCAATGTGTTGCACACAGTCGGGGGGTAAACATAATCACATGTAAATATGCTGTGTACCAATTGTCACAGTCAGTGGATTATAATTTCCATATCCTCCCTTCCCTTTGTTTGCTTTCACCCAGTTTTCCAAGTCGTCCAAGGGTTTGGCTTCCCCACCAGTGTTTCTGTTGAGAATCAGCAGCTTCCTCATGCATGCGTAAACCTCTCTGTTGTCTCAGAGACTCTTATGTTAGTCATTGCACACAACTTAAAGGGGCAATCTGGGATTCAAACAACAACAAAGTGGTCTCCCCACCATTTTTTTGGATAAACAACTGAGGGATGGGGCTGGAGACATCAAACCACTCTCAAATGTATAGACAGAGCTATGGTGGCAAGGGCTGACAATCCATGGAATTAAAATGATGGTTTTAACCATGCTTTGAAGCTATATCGTGTTTATAATGGAGTAAAACAAGCTTATATTTTGGGTACTGATAGGGTAAGACAGTTGAACAGAGCTTTTATTTTTATGAGTTATATTTTTCAAGAATCAATGGCTATATACAGTATCATTCATTTTAAAGTCTATCCCAGATTGCTCCATTTAAGCCGCAGTTGAGGGAGCTTTCATGAATGTAATGAGAAATAAAATACTTGAGTTTTGTTTTTGCTGCACATCTTCTGCTTGCATTCACAAGGTACCACTCATGAATTGCTGTTAATCAGCTCTCTAAGACACGAATGACCTGGCTGAATATTTCCAGAATGATTCTCTCTTTTTTAATTGAGGTTTGTTTGAATAAGGAATGAAGTCTTGTGGTTGTGGAGGATTGCATTATGTCTCTGGTGGTAAATTGTCTTCTTTTGGAATTTTTCAGCAGAATTAGTAGTTATGGATGGACATCCTTGGCCTTAAGACACAATACAGGAAGAACCAATATTCGCACTGTGTCTCTCCTCTCTGCTAACTTATTAGAGACAAACAACACCACATACTTCAGGGCAAATGAATAATCAGACGTTTTTTAAATGGTAAAAATGACATGCAATTAAAACAGTTGGATTATCTTGTAATGATTTTATAAGGGCTTATTAGAGCCATGTGTGAAATTTGTTATCAAGCGACACTGGATTGATATTCACCAAATGAAGGTCATTAATGTATGCTAATTTAATTTAATTTTGTGGGCTGGCACGAAGGAGTTATGCAAATGCTAAATTAGATATCTTGGTTCAAGGGATGGCACACTCTCTGACCTTGCAAGTATCTTCCCAGTTCACACACAGTACAGTACCCCCCCCCCCCCCCCCCCCCCACCCCACCCCAGCCCTCCAAAATTCGCATTTTCAATTTCCTACAAATGCAGCAAAGGGAATTGAAAGCGGTTTATACTGCTGTTGAGCAGTGCTCATGCTGATGTTATTAATCTTGTTGGCGTTTAAACAGGAAATACATGTGTTGATGTTAGTTTGTGTCATCATTGCACAGTGGGGAAGCGTCCCAGTACGCCGTGATAATCCTTCAAATGGGATGTGCTCTCACAGATACTGTCACAGCAAGCCGGATGAAAACAGTACGCAATGCCGAGGGCCTGACTAGACATCTGTAAAACCACCAGACAGAAATTGGCGCTTCTCTGCACCTTCATTTTCATTTGAGCCTGCCGCTTGCTTCAAATCCTATGTTGCAATAGTGCCCTAGTCATTCATTCACCTTAACATTTCTGAATCTCCACAGTGGCAGAATGCATGAATAATAATCTCCCTATCTCACTGCAGCCATTGAGAGTTGCCAAACACATCTCGTATCCTTATGCAAAGCGACCTTCTGTTGTTTCAGAAGCTTGTTGTTCCAAGCCAATATATTTCCTTTGCCCTCTTTCTAATCTGTCCTTCTTACTCTACCTTTTACCTGTCAAAAGCCTTGATTACACCGGTGAATGCTGCCATGTTGTGATGGTGAGTGAGCGGATGTTTTTGTCCCAGGGTTCATATTAATGGGAGAGAGATGGGGAGGCGAGGCAGGGCCCCAGCCAGCCTTAATCCTCAGATCACTCCCTCCAGAGGGACTCATGGGCTTTTCATGGCCAGTAATCACTGTGAATGGCGTGAGATGACATGCCCATGATGCTCTCTGGAGCCCCACAGAAATCGTCACCTCGTCATTACTGTTCTATCCTCCATCATCTCTCCATCACCTTCCTTTTCACATTTCCATCCCCCCACTCCACTTAGCTTTCCTCCATTTTCTCTGTGTTGAAAGCCTTGGTCCCCTTTGATGCTCTCTCCTCTAATCTCTGATCATGCTGAAGATCCTTGACAGGAGTGTAGCTTTCTCTCTCTGAAGAATATGTGTGTGATTAAAAGAAGGCTTTAGAATGTAGTTGATAGGTGTGTGTGTGTGTGTGTGTGTGTGTGTGTGTGTGTGTGTGTGTGTGTGTGTGTGTGCGCGCGCACGTGTGTGTGTGCGCGCGCACGTGTGTGTGTGCATGTGTGCGTGTGTGTGTTTGTGTGTGTGGCAGCAGTGAGATATGGCCCACAGCTCGCTGTTTTGTCACTCCTGGGGGATGCCTCTAATTGCATATAAATGTGTGAGTTTAATAAAACGCAGAAATGCAGCTAATGATGATTTATTGTCAAAACTGGAGGATGCTGTGTGCCTATGAGAGCCAGTGGGAATAGAGGCCCCTCACAACGCCAAGAAAAGGCATCTAGTAGACACACACAACAGGAGTCGTCAAACACACAGTCAGACACACAACTTTTATGGTACTAAATGTTCTCTCGAATAGATCAGATAGATTTTAATTTTGTATATATATATATATATATATATAAAAAATTTTTTTCGAAAGGTAACCTGATAAAGTATTCTGTCATTAATGTTGCCTGCATCGCTGAATGAATGCATATAAATCCATCACTTTTATCAATATCCCTTACACTGCAATATTGCATAGGCTTTTTGTTCTTGGTGGACCCCACTAAGCAGTGTCACTCTCCATGTGTTACCTTTGGTTCAGGTGTTTAAGCCTATAGACTCATTAGTCTTAAATTATCTCCTCTGTGATGATTAAAGATCTACTGGGGCTTCATTAATCACCTTTTAGATCTTGGCAGCAAGGGGGCCTTAATACACACGCACATGCACACACACACACACACCTGCACGCACGCACGTACGCACACACACGCACGCACGCACACACACACAGCCATATGGAGTTCCATGGGGCCCACTGAAACACGGAGTAGGGGTATACGGTAGAGAGAGGGGGGAGGTGAAGGAGAGAGAAGAAAAAATGTATGACAACTGAACAAATAGCTCTGACTGTTAGTTGAGGTGTCCATATCTCACCTCCTCGGTGCTATTACCTGCTTGGCTTTAGGACCTATCCATCCACACGAGTGATGGCTTTTATCCAATGGAAAAGGGTGATTGGGAGTTCATCTGTGTACCCTAACCTTCAACACCTTTAACAGCACTTCAAGTCCCATAGAGCTCTCTGGTTCCTTGTACATTTTAAGCTCGTTGTTTTTTTTTCTGGCACGGCAGAGCCACCATGTTGGAGTCCAGATGGCATGTATGAATGGAGCTCTAGCCTAATAATATTAAAAAAAATATATAGTTTGAAAAAAATATAAAGTGTTCGCTCCACTTTACCCCTTGTTACCCCGTATTGTTCATACTATAAGGATGGTTCACCCATTCTCTCAGTTGGAACGCATCAAGTCATTCATCTATCACTCATCTATCGTCTATCCATGAACCTGTGAAATCATCTTATGGTAGACAGCCTCTGTGGCGTCAAATCTAATGTAGGCGGATGCTAAATGAAGGAGATATGCCTGCTGTGAATGTTACCTCCGCCGGGGGCCGGGAGTGTGTACTATGCAGGGATTTGTGAGGGCTGGGGACTACTCATGAATACCTTCATGCCTTCAGCGGAGTCTCTGCAATTAGTGTTCTCTCAGGAGCAAATAGGATATACTAGAAAATACTGTGCCTACCTTAAGTGTACAGCAGATGAATACCGTAATGAGTTCTGGTTTCGTGTTATCTGAGATACAGTTTTACAGCATGTAAAAGGCATGCCAGAGTAAAAGAAAGTCTTAGAGTATTTTGAGTGAGCTGAGCTTGTGAGGGTGGCATTTGTCTCCAACTCAAACCCTTGTCCCTTAATGACCGAATGACCACAGTGTCTTGGCTAGTACACCTTAGGAAAGAGTGCTGTGAAAATATGAGCATCAATTCAGCTGTAGAAAATAGGTTGTTGAAACAAAACTCCTTTAATTGTACCCATGCAAATGGTCAGACCAGAGTCTGGATACTTTATTAGAAATAACACAGAAACTAAATACAAGAAGCTAAATACACACACAGTCATACAGATGAGAACACATGCACACGATTCACCAGCAGAGGGCAATCGTGAACCTGTTCTTCCTTTCCTTTGGCAGGTCTGTGCGGTACTGTACCTGATAGCTTCCACACAATTTTACAAATGGATTTGCTGTCCCTGAGAACCACTTAATGGAGAGGAAGAATGTTTTACAGAGCTCAGGACCTCAGCAGGATATCCACCAGCTCCTATACCAGTGGGAGGTTGAATTGAGCTAACAAAGACACTGGCTCTTCCTTTGGCCTGGTGTCTGTCAGCAGGAACAT
>NC_139656.1:24846707-24856707 GCF_951799395.1 Argentina silus | reverse complement strand
GAGAAGGTATAATAAACTCTTCTGATATGAGGGGGAGATCACATTCCATTATGAATTCTGTCTCTTAAGACAAACATGCCCAGGGTGGATTAGAATTGGTTTTGGTTCAGGATTTTGAACGGTCGGCTTTGTTGTGGTAAAGAAGACTTTCAGAGTTTGACCTGCGGCCTGTTTCGTACGAGAGCTGAGAGTTTCTCTCCTCACCTCTACCGCAGGGGAGGCTAGTGGATGTAGACATCGGAGGTCAGACTTATTGTATTGCATGGAATGGAATAAGGAATGGTATCCAACACACTTCTCAACCTCTCCTCACTTTCCCCCATGCTTATCTTATGACCAGTTGGCTTTACGATGAACAGACAAGAGACAGAATTGTCAATGTTGTCTGTTGGATAGACAACGTTGTTTTCTCCCTAAACACAAACAAATGCTTGTAGGTGGAGCCTTTGGTGATGAGAATGCAGGGTATTTCACTACACCCCTCCTAATGTATCTCCTTCTCCTTCTCTGACCCCTGACCTAACCTTTAAAGAGGTCGACATTCCCCCTGTGGAGGATATGCCTTAAGATGCTTTCCTCCAAGACACGTATCGATCTGAGACACATTAATCATAGTGTGTGTATGGAGGAAGGTGCCCTGCTTGTAGTAAACTGAGCATATGTTTTATTATGACAGGGGTAGTTGACCCCTAGGCATACCGATTTGTTAAAAGCTCTTGACACACCATTTCTAGAAACAAGGGGGAACACAACAGACAGATACAAAGGGGTAATGATGAGTAGGTAAAGGGTGAATGTATCTGGTGTGTGCGTGTGTGAATGTGTGTGTGGTGTGTGTGTGTGTGTGTGTGTGTGTGTGTGTGTGTGTGTGTGTGTGTGTGCGTGCGTGCGTGCGTGCGTGCGTGCGTGCATGTGTGCATGTGTGTGTGCGCGGGTGTCCAAAAGAGGGAGCACTTACAGTAAGTCAGCTTGTGTGAGGATATGTATTTGGTGTTATAGGGTGGGGGTGGGACTATAAAATAATATTAGACCCATTAGAGCTAATTGAGTGTGTTTAAAGGTCTTTAGGAATCAGGTTAATTCTCTATTCTTTGATAATGCGATGGACCGTGAGAGGGGGCGGTCTTTCATCTCCCTCAGGGGTTTAATGACCACACCAAACCGTTTGTGGCTTCACACCTAATGACCCCTCATTTTATTGCAGTTAACCTCATGAATAACACACACACACACACACACACACACACACACACACACACACACACACACACACACACACACACACACACACACACACACACACACACACACACACACACACAGACACACCCTCTCACTATTATCTCATAAATTCATAGAGCAGACAATGGGATCTTACAGTAATTGGCTCCATTTACACCAATGCATTCATTTTGTTGCTCGGTCGAATGTTATTTCTTTACTTTCATGATGTAATTGTAAATGGTGAGGTAATGTGTTGTTGCAGCATATTACCACATCCATTCTGAGTCCAATCTAATTGTCTTCCTGGCTTTGTTTTGTCTTGCTGGATTACTGTGCTGCACCTTCAGATAGGAGGAGGAGGAGGAGAAGGAACAGAATCCTAACCCTGGGAGAAACATGTTTGCTTTTCTGTGATGTCTGAAGCTTCAAATTTAATGAGAACACACTCTCTATGCTGCAAAACCTAACCAACCAAAGATTCCTGTCAGGGAACTGTCCTCTTGAGAAGAAGTATTTCTCTCTGTTCTGGTGTTGATCTAATGCTGCTGCCCGGGCCAATTCTGCACAGGGCCAGCGTGAGAGATAACAGGCTGGCTCAAGCCATCATTTCCCTGGCATGCCGCACGATCTGGTCACAGCCTAGGGGGCACCACAGGGCCACAGGGGGGTTCCGTGGGGGTCATTTTTGGAGATTACCTCGGGCACCTCTTTTATGCGCCCACGCAGGTTTGATCTGGGCCCTTGTCAGCAAACAGAGCTGCCGCTCCTCGGTTTCCTTTTGAAGTGGAAATGCGGGGGCCAGGCCTGGCGTTCTCTGGGAGTAAATTGACTTCCTTTAACGGAGACACTGACTGATCTCCCTCTCTCTCCTCGGCCCCCACCTACCACTGACGGATAACAACTGTCTGTATTAAAATATGTAGAAAAATGGCTGATAAGATCAAGGGGTCGTGTCTCCAGCGAGTCGCCAAGGAGATTTGCACCTATCGGAGGTGACTGCAGTCCCGGAATATTGATTGAGGGGAAAGAGGAGGTTCATTTGTCTGTTGAAAACGGTGTCTTTATGACGCCGGAACTCAGAGAGGAATCAAGGTGAGAAGGTCACATGCTACATGGTGAATGTGAATCTTGTGAATGGTAAACTGTGTGTGTGTGTGTGTGTGTGTGTGCATCAGGTGTTCTGTGTGTGAGTGTGTATTTGCCGTGTCACTTTGTGTGTTGTGCTCTTGTAGGATCTGATGCTTCATCACTCGACTGATTCGCAGGCAGAACAGAACACCTTTGTGTCCTTCAACTGAAATGTCAATGACACACACATTGGCTCTGATATGGGGTTCAATTTAACAGCTTCAAAATAATGACCATCTCTGCTCCCCCCCTTCTCCCCCCCCACCCCCTCTCTCTCTCTCCCCCCCTTCTCTCTTTCCTCATTCCCTGTTCTCTCACTCTCATACTAATGCGATGTTATCAGGCATGAGAGGGTTTTGAGGACAATATCGTCAGGATTCCTTTGTGAGAATTTGACTCCTGCTTCATGTGAAAAACATGTCCAATGAATCTGTGATATATGGATTGAATGGCTGCAACGAATGGCACATTTGCACACATTTATGCTCCTACCGCCTGGTGAGCTATTGAGAGACACAAGACACAAGACACACTGTAGCCTACACTCACCAAGATTACACGGTAGGATCTCAATCCCAAATGGTCACATGACTTTCCTCCGCTGTCTCCCATGGAGCCAGAGGCAGGTGGGGAGGCCCATCACCACGGTAACTGATCCAGAGGGACATGCAGGCCCAGAGGGGGAGGGTGTGTATGTGTGTGTGTGTGTGTGTGTGTGTGTGTGTGTGTGTGTGTGTGTGTGTGTGTGTGTGTGTGTGTGCGTGTGTGTGTGTGTGTGTGTGCGTGTGTGTGTGTGTGTGTGTGTGTGTGTGTGTTTGTGTGTGTGATGACAGTCAGTGTCCCCCCCCCCCCCCCCCCCAGGCACACAACAGATATTACACAACTCCTGAGAGACAGGACAGGAGAGGACAGGACACACAGGGACATGAGAACATGACAGGACACAAAATAAAACAGACTCAAAACTCCTGTCATCCACCACCGTCCCCCCTGCGTCGTGTCACAGCAGGGGGATTTGGTTTAGAACGTGATGCCCAGAGAGTGTTCATAATGGGACCGTATAACTGTAGGATTACCGGATGCTCTCATCTGCAACTAGCCATAGCATGTCTGTGATGTGTAGTGTTTGTATAGGACATAAGGGTTAGGGTTAGGGTTATAAGGTTCTATAAGGTCCTATTATCTGAAACAGACCACCATCCTGTATGTATTGGTCTGACATAACACCATGGAAGTTGTACTTATCACCTTGCTACATACTCTATTTCCTCATGAGTCTGTTGGTTTGAGTGTGAATGAGGAGGGTAATTAGATTTGGATGTGTGTTTGTGTGTGTGTGTGTGTGTGTGTGTGTGAGTGTGTGTGTAAGAAAAGAATCGAGAATGCAATTATGGTATTCTGACATGCGTGTCTTTCCATGCAGGGAAGTCATGTCTTCTATCATTCACCATGCCCTCCAATTTCATTCCCCAACACTATTGTGTCCTAGAGAGCAATCAAACAGTCACCCCTATCTCTCTCTCTCTCTCTCTCTCTCTCTCTCTCTCTCTCTCTCTCTCTCTCTCTCTCTCTCTCTCTCTCCCCCAAGTCTTTCTACATCCAGATTTGTGGTTTCACCCCCCCCCCCCCCCCCCCCCCTACACACACACACACACACTCCTCCAGCAGGGACTATCTCTCCTCTATCTCAGTTTCCCATCAACAGGCTGCGACCCGTGTCTCTCCGGCTACGCATCCAAACCATGATGCAATGTTAAAGAGACGGCAGCTCGTCTTCTCCTCCAATCCGCTCCCTAGCCTTCGGGATGGAAATAAATAAAGCTCCTCTGAGCATTAGCATTTTAATAATGATTTGCAGGTTTGATTATTTTCCATTTGTGGATGTGACAGGTTAATTGAAAAGTCTTGGTGTTGCGGTACGCCGTCCATTACCGGTATCAACCAGGGAATGATATATGAACAGCTTGCTATTTGTCATGTAACATGTTTACAGAATGGAGAGTCATATACAACAATATATATACATTCCATGAGATTAGATTACAAAGTCTCTCTTGTGCTTGTGTTAAGATTTAGAAATGAGGACTAAGTTTGATTGCCTGTTCAGTTTGTGGAGTGAGAGAGACTGCCATGCACACCGATGGAGGGATAGTAGGTGGTAATAGTGTTTGTCGCTATGAATATTAATGACAAGGAATATTACGTGCATCATGTAATCCCAGTAGCATCAGAACATACCACATTATAGAGCAGAAGTTTTTCTAAGTGACCAAATACAGAACATTGATCAAATAAATGTGTACTCTTGCTTGGAGATGTAGAAAAGATGTAGAAAAGCTAAGAAAAAAGGGTCTAGCCATTTTGTGTCATTTGCAGAACAATTAGTGGTGTTATACTTTGCATCATTAACCTCCACAACACTAACTTACTCTGTAGAGAGAAGTACTGTCGAAGTGAAGCTCCAACACGACACACAGCTGGGTAAGTGAGAGATTATTCAGATCATTGTCTTGCTATATATTCCGTCAATTGGCAGGCTATTCACTACAATAAGGATTAGGACACTTAAAGTGTTTTTTTTGCTGGCAAATGAAAATTTGGTTTTCAGAGAAATGAAGTAGAGGATGAGAGAGAAGAGAAAGAAGTAGAGTGGTTGAGGGAGATGGGAAGGAATGGCAAAATGTTCATTACTTCACCCCGTATCGAAATGGCTCCTGGGTATAACTCTGTTAAATTACAGGAGTGTTCTTTTCCACCTATTTCCCTTGGGGATACGGGGTATTGATAAGGAAATCCTGATAAACAGAGCAGAGCAGAGAAGAGAAGGAAGGGAAGGAAGAGGAGAAGAAATAGCAATCAGCCTCTATGGAGCTCAACATTTATCCCAGAAATAGCAGTACTCAATAGCAATAGAACCACAACCCTTTTTTTTTTATGTTGCCAGAGAACTGGAAAGGTCTTTTATTAGATGAACAGTTGAGGTTTTCTCATATTGCCTGACTAGAATCATTCTGAGAGGATGATCGTTTTTCATATGACGGTAGTGCAGAATAACCACTGGTAGGATAGCATTTTGACTCAACAAGCAACTTAGAAACTATGTAATTATCTGTAACTGCACAAATTGTTACAAGGTTAGAAAGGTAATTACATAAGTGTTTTAAGTGGAGCAACATCTGTGCAATGGAAACTTAACAAAGTTAACAAATGATACAATTAATAATGTCCATTTCCACTGTGCGGAAAAAAAAACATGCTCCAATTTGCTCCACTCCTTCCTCTTCCCCCCAGTTTTCAACTCCTCTGTTCTCACTATCTTTGTGCTGTTTTCAGGTTGGCAAAATGTCAGTGTTGGATCTCTCTGGGGTGGCAGGGCCAAAACACTCCCCAGCTTTCCCACAGACACCTCTCATGATCTTTATTCTGCTTGTTTTTGGGGAGGTTCACTGCCACCCCCCTGCAGAGTGTTGGATGAGGCTGCCCCCCCCAGCAGCCACACTGCCATTGACTGAAGCCACTCTCCCCCACCCCTCCCATCTGCAGCCATCAAAGACAGCCCTCTCAGTGGTGGAGCGCTCCCCACTGTGGCTAGCCTTTTACACAGACCACCACTACCCAGGGCCCTGACTCTCCTGTGAGCCACTGCCACTGACTGGCTGCTGTAGATGAGCCGCCACAGTGAAATCTGAATATCAAGTAAACCTGAATTTAGATCAACAGTGCTGCAGAACAACACAGTGGCATGTTTCTTAATGGTGATTCATACCCTATATCAATCAGACAATGGTGGGTATAATAGAGATTAGCGTTGACAGACTTCGGCAGAAAGCAGGGGAGGCTGGGTAGAGGTCGGAATCGGAGGACGGGATCATCGTAATGCATGGAATGGAATGAGGAACGGTATCGTTCCATGCATGACAATGAACCCGACTGATTTTTCTACCTCCACCAGCCTCCCTTGAGCAGAAGGTATGGTTCAAAGCAGGCCATTGTTGCTGCCTGGTGATACAGTACCAAGACGTTATCCCATCATCTCAGTCATTTGGCCCAGATGACCCAAGAATAAATTGGTCCAGATAGCAGTGCCTGGCAGAATGCAGCACCTCACTTACAGTATTAGGGGCTCTTTTCTCTCTTGGTTTGCCAGCCGATCCCGTTGAGACAAGATGTGCAGGTTTGAGAGGGTGGTGAGGCGGTGGAGGAGATATCCCCCCCCCCATTTACAAAACGGATAGAATGAACCAAGGATTTGGGAACTTAGCTCTGTGTGGATGAGAGCTGAATAGCAATGAAGACACTTTTTAACAGGATGTTCTATCTTGTCCCTAAGATTATTGGGTGTGTTGTAAAATAAACTCCCATGATCCAAAGACCATGGTCATGTTTTTGCGGTTCAGTAGATACTTCTGCTGGATTTGTCCTCTTTGAATTTGAATACAGTGTGCAGCACATAATGGTTGGATACAGTAAGAAGTACATTATGGTTGGCCAAGGTCTTTGCCATCTTGCCACTTGAAACTGACCCAAAATTAGACTGCACCTTGTCAACTGTATACCTTTTTGTTGTGTGGATATGTAAGAATAAGCCCATGCTCACACTCACAGTGCTGTTCTATTCTGTAGATTTCTGCCTCCTCTCCTTTGTTTATTTCCTCCTCTGTTTATTCCCTCCCTGACCTTGGCCTGTTCTCTCCATCCCAGCTTACTCCCACCTTCAGGTAAACTTTGAGAAGCACGATATAGATTCCCTGACCTCCCTGGCTTCAGACAACTCCACAAGAAAGGCTCATGGGAAAAAGCAGATGAGCTTTCATCTCTGAGGGAGAAAACACCAAAAATGCGATGGAGGTGTAAACTCTGGACCCTCAGGCTGCTGGTGTCCCCCAGGAGTCAAACCCAGTGTGAGTTTATTCCTCTCCTGAGACTTACACATTGTTATTTGTTTGGTGAACAACATCCTCTTCCTTGGTATCTGACTCGGTTGTCAATTTCCTGTTCTTTTTGATCAGTATGGGCTAGCTGGCTCTCTGTTGGAGGAGCAGAGCAGATGAAGAACCTTGCCGAGGGGTGCACTATACCACAGATGTGAGAGGAAATGAGCACCCCACTACCTTGGCTGGCAGGTGTTGTGTCAAAGCAGCAACGAAAAAGTGAGGTTTCAGAGTGGAATCGTTGTGTCTGTATGCAGGTACTGTGTGTTTGTGTGGGTTTTGGTGCATGGGGGGATTCTACAGTATAAGTACTGTAGAAAAAAAAGAAAACAAAAGAAGAAAAACAATGTATAATATAGATGTTGTAATCACGTTGTCAGCCAATTGTGGCCCAGGCACCAATCCCTAATGCTAAGTGTGATGTGAGAAAGCTGTGAGATGAACAGCTAAAGTATCTGCCAGGTCCTGTTTACAGCAATCCTCTTTACATTTACATTACATTTATGGCATTTAGCAGACGCCTTCATCCAAAGCGACTTTCATGTTGCCTTCCATAAAAGACAACATGTGGCATGTTGAAAGTAACAGCAATCATTTGGTAAGTGAGTATAAGATAAACAGATGTGAAATGTGCTCTTTAATCAAATTCATTCCAATCCCTGTGATGCGCCACTTGATGAGGAGAGTGGGCTGCAATCGGTACACTATTGAACTGTCCCTCCCTCTGTTTGGCTGTCTGGTTTCCCTGGAGATGCTGCAATGGGTGAGAATGGTATTGATTTAAAGGGGAGAAGGGATAGGGTGAGGCCTGTCTGTGTGCAGATACATTCGGCCAGCTTAAAGGTTACCATCGATGCCCTTTCCCAAGCATCCATTGTAAATGGTCATCAATGACCTGTCCATAAAACTTGAATCCATTTTCACATTCTGGACATTTACTAAACCAGTATAACTCAACGGGGGTGCAGTGTGTCGCCATGTTGTTTGTTATTCTAGTTGGTTGCTAGTCTGGCTAGTAACCTGTAGAGATCTTATGTGAGTGGGGAGAACTACTCTTGGATAGACAGAGCCTCCCCTGCAGTTGGAATGGAAGCCATGTGGAACCATTGGTCTGCTTTCTTTGGTGTTGAGGGGATATGTGCTGCAGCTGCACTGGGTCAAGAACAGACCCAGACCCCAGACAGACGGCTCTATTATCACAGACAGACAGGCAACTGCAACTGTAAATGGCCACAGCTGTCTGTCATTATGGACAAGTGCCACAAGTGAATGGTTGGGTTCATGGCACACTACACAACCATTACGTCCTTGAGGTCCATTATACACGCACTAGAGAGCTATGAAAGCTAATTATGGAATGGAGGCAGCAGGACAATGGTAAACGTCAACACAGGTGTGTGAGGGGCTGCTATAGGGTTGGAATAAATATAGATGAGAAGAATATGCCATTGGTTATAACATCGAAACCTTACATCAAATCAAATCAAAGTTTACTTGTCACATAAACAGAATACAGCTGTAGACGGTGCAATGAAGGTGGTGTCCATTGAGCAGTCTTATGGCCTGTGGGTAGAAGCTGTCCTGGAACCTGTTGTTCCGGGTCTGGTACCGTTTGCCAGACGGTAAGCGAGAGAACAGGGCGTGGCTGGGGTGGCTGGGGTGGCTGGGGTGGCTGGGGTTCCTGATAATCTCCCCCAGCCTTCCTCTTGCACCTCATAGAGTAGATGTCCTGTTCGGCTGGGAGCTCACGGTCTGTGATGAACTGGGTCGTTTTCACCACCCTCTGCAGAGCCTTACAGTCAAGGGCGGTGTAGCTGCTGTACCAGGCGGTGATACAACTGGACAGGATACTCTCTATAGTGCACTTGTAGATGTTGGAGGATCTGGGGGGGCGCTGACGTGCTGTCCTGATCACTGTAGGGTGTGGTGTGACCTCCCCCCCCCCCCCCCCCACTACTTCCTGAAGTCCACAATCAGCTCCCTAGTTTTGCTGATGTTGAAGGAGAGGTTATTGCCCTGGCACCAGTCCACCAGGACTCTTACCTCTTCCCTGTAGGCTGTTTCATCATTGTTAGTGATCAGGCCAACCACAGTGGTGTCATCAGCAAACTTGGTGATGGAGTTGGAGCTAGGCGTGGCTACACAGTCGTGGGTGAACAGGGAGTACAGCAAGGGGCTGATCACGCAGCCCTGGGGGGCCCCCGTGTTGAGAGTCTGAGTGGAGGAGGTGATACTGCCTACCCTCATCGCCTGGGGTCTGCTTGTCAGGAAATCCAGGATCCAGTTACACAAGGAGGTGTTAAGAACCAGGTCCCTGAGCTTGGTGATAAGCTTGGAGGAGACTATGGTGTTGAATGCTGAACTGTAGTCAATCAACAGCATTCTCACGTAGGTATCTCTCTTGTCTAGGTGGGATAGGGCAGAGTGCAGGGTGAAAGCAATGGTGTCATCAGTGGATCTGTATTGAGTATGACTTTTGAGTATTTACATTGAGGCGTACATGTAACAAGCATTGAGTGAACACACCAAGTCAGTGGAATGGATTCTCTAAGTATTGATCTGTTCCGTGGTTGTAGGAAGAGGTGCGATTCAGATCCATCATACAATTAGCTAGAAAAACCTTCGGCAATATGTGTGATAAGGGGGAGAGGCTTCTAATGGCATGTGCAATATGTCTGTGTCTTTCTTACTTGTATGTGTGTGTGTGTGTGTGTGTG
>NC_139656.1:24836707-24841707 GCF_951799395.1 Argentina silus | reverse complement strand
AATGAATGACTCCTCCATTTCCACGGCTGTCAAATAAAGCACCAATAATGGATTTACATCTTTGTAAGGGGAGGGGTGGGGGGGACGGGACACACAGACGCTCGCCCTTCAATTGGTTATGCCTCTCACCGGAGCACCAATTAGTCTTGATGGAAGGCATTTTCTGTGGAGCGGAAAGGTTTCGCTGCGCTATTTCTCCGGGTAACGAGATTGATTGGAGAATGTTTCGCCTTGGTCCAGGGTGGCAGCGCAATGAGAGGAGGACTCATCAGGGAGTTGCTCGCTGAGAGGACACTTCAAGCTGCTTATTATTCAACAGTTTGCTC
Source organism: Argentina silus (assembly GCF_951799395.1). Lineage (NCBI taxonomy): Eukaryota > Metazoa > Chordata > Actinopteri > Argentiniformes > Argentinidae > Argentina > Argentina silus. The sequence continues at coordinate 24,841,381 of NC_139656.1, read as the reverse complement.
TCCTCTGCTCCTCTGTAATGAGGAGCAGCAAAAGACTTGGACAGTTTACAACTAGGAGACAACAGCAGACATCCGTTTCTAAAGCTGTGCGGTGGTGTCGAACTAAGTCAATGTTTTCTATTTCTCACGGCCTCCCCTCAAAGTGTGTTTGTCAAAATATGAATACTTTTTGGCAGGTAAGAATTAAAATGGGAACAAGAAACTGAAACAAGAGGCATTACTGAAAGCCTGACATGATGTATACACTGAAATGTAATGTTGTCCATAGTAGAGTTAAGATAGTTCTTTCCTACTGCATATCATTTAGTCATTGAATCAGTCAATTCGGCAAGCATTATAATTGTGATCCATCTTTTACCCCTTTGTGTTTTAATGCATGTAATGAGAAACACGGCCAGGTCGTAATGAGACAGTGCCAAGCTCATACATCATCTTAATTGATACCCACATTGTGCCACATGGTCCGCCATTTGTCTAATCAGCAATTACTAATTGGTTTCACTTTTGCCTGATTTGTTGACCAACTGTAATGTGATCAATGGTTTATTATTGCCACATTCAAACGCTCATTAAAATACATTTTGGTGTCCTGAAGTCCATATACTGTAAGTATAACTGCTGGCTTTTTTTAATGAGCAATAGGCAGGTATTGAATCCACAACAACTCACAGCCATGGTATTACTGTATGTCTCCTGTGTATAGGCTTTGATGAGATGCATCACACCAAGCTTCCCACCAATCTTAGGGATAGCCGTTAAAATGCTGGGACTTCTAAAAACCAGTATGTTTGAAGACAGACACCTTGTGGTGTAAACACGCCTAGATTACTGTCAGTTGCCAATTACAGTGAGAAACCCAAATGTATCCAATGGTGTTCATGCAAGGGATGCTGGCGGTGGCGGTGGGGGGGGGGGGGTTAGAGAACGAGCTAACAGGAGAGACAAGGACAGACATGCCTAATTAGATATGTAGCACAAGCAATCAGACGAGAAAAGAAACCAGATGAGTTAAGAGCAAACACTGTTGCAATCACCATTTAAAAGTTTGTTGCTAAATTGCCTCATTAGCCTGTTTAAATATTTGAACTTCCAAGAAAGAGTGGAATGGAGAGAGAGGACAGGGGGAAAAACAGAGAGAGAGAGAGAGAGAGAGAGAGAGAGAGAGAGAGAGAGAGAGAAAAAGAGAGAGAGAGAGAGAGAGAGAGCGAGAGACCACTTTCATTTGGCTGCAGAGAGGGAAAGGCAAACTCTCCCATGGTGCCAGGTTCGTTAGCCCTTATTTGCTTAACGAGCAGGCTCTGCTTTGCTGTGCTGTAATTAGACAGTCCCCACCTGACCTGACAGCCCCACTCTCCTTCCCTCTGTGAGTCTGGCCTCCTCTTAGCATTCAGGAGGAGGTCCCTTCTCCTGTCACTCAGAGGCTGGGGGGTGGCGAAAGGCGACTGGGCTGTACGCACCTCCAGGACTGCCCATTTCAACTCAACCACGCGTTCTTTAACCTTTCACACAGGGCAGGTGGCATCTCTGTCGCTCAAGGCTTGCCTGGGGCATTCTCTGAAATAATTGTTTGAGCTTAACAACAAGTTGGAGCTCCAATGAATGAATGAATGAATGAATGAAGGTCAAGGTCTATGTTGAACAATGATGTACACATTGATACCATCAAATGTTTTCTATGTAAAGCGTATCATTGCAGAGATGGTGTATACTGTACTGTATGTGGTATAACATTTTTTTCTCATAGGTTCTACCAGGAGATTTGCAGAAAATACCATCTTTTTAAAATTGACTGCTACTGGCTGCCTCTCATTCTATGTTGACCCTCAGCACTGGGCTAGTTTTTTTTTTTTTTTTTTCCCCTGGCATTTGTAAGGTATGCAGCACCGGAGTAGGAGACATTTATATACTCTGCCATTGGATGACAGGGTTTTGTGTGGACTCATTGTGCAGTGCCCCCAGTGTCTGAGTGAGTGACATCGTCTTTCATGTGGTTCAGGGGAGGCTGGGTGGAGGTCGACATCGGAGGACACACGTGTTTGATACCATTCCTCATTCCATTCCATGCATGACAATGAGCCTGTCCCCCGATGTCGACCTCCACCCAGCCTCCCCCCGGTGTGGTAAGTAGAGTGAGCAGCGCACTATGGAAGGCTGGGGATGATGATTCTCTAGTCAACACTGAGCCCTCTAAGTGGCCCTGAGCAACATGGCTGCTGCTCTGGTAATTAAAACATCTCCTCAGACTCCTAGAAGAGATACTCTGGCTCTCCCTGCTCTGGCTAATTGAGTATCTGTTTAACACTAACTGGTCCCCCATTCTCTAAAGGACCAATGGCGATGTACCTCCTGGGAACCGAGCTTGAACCATTGAGCACAGGGAGCTGCTGACTCTCTCTCCCTTTGCTCTTTCTCTTTCTCTCTCTCTCTCTCTCTCTCTCTCTCTCTCTCTCTCTCTCTCTCTCTCTCTCTTTTTCTCTCTCTCTTACTCCTCTCTCCTCATGTGCACAGAGGAGAGGCCTGTGTCCTTGAAACACCACCTGCTTCCCAGTTCAGTTCCCATGTCGCATCATTATGAAGCTCCTCTCTTTCCTTGACCTGCTTTTCCATGAGAATATTGACATTGAGCGTGAAATGATGTGTAGGTGAGACAGAGAGGGTTTTTCATTTCTATCATTTTCTCATGACCAACCATTATTCATCAAGTATCAATGACGGTCAACCTCATCTAGGAAGTAAACACTTGAACACGTTGATGTTGGTTTAGCATGAACTCTTAAGAACTGGTTTCCCGGACATAGCCTAGTCCTATACTCAGTCACACTATCAATGGAAAATCTCCATTGAAGATGCTCTTTAGTCTAGAATTTGGCTTTATCTGTGAGTATTAACCTCCTTGAATACAGCTGTTGCTTCTGTCAGGTCAGAGCATGGCTCCAGTACTTGTGGTTAAAAGCCTCTCAGTCAGTCTGTCTGAGGAGCAGGCCTGTGTCCACACACACAGTCTTGACATTAATATGCCAGGACATGGCTTGGCTCTGCTGCCAAATGAACCTGCAGCACACGAGGTACCATTAGGAAGATGTGGATCGTTGTGTTCTCTCACGCTTATCCTGACACCAGTAATGAACCCACAGATCTGGCTGCTGACTGCCCAATCTGCCCAACCAAACACACACACACACACACACGCACGCGCACGTGCGCGCACACACACACGCACGCACGCACGCACGCACGCACACACACACACACACACACACACACACACACACACACACACACACACACACACACACACACATTGATGGGATGTGATTGCAAAACAAGGGGTCAATGTCACTGTATTCATGATGGGGCGGATCAAAGGTGCTTTCTCTTGTTATTTCAAATACTTTGAAATTCAATCAGATGTCGCCTAAGGGATGTGTCAAATACGAACCAAGATACATGTTATTCTCGCTCCATTGTTTTGATAGATAGATAGGTACTTTATTGATCCCCGAGGGGAAATTAAGGCGTTACAGCTAAATAAAGTGACAATAGAATAGTAGAATCAAATCAAATAGACATCTGAAACATTATATACAGTAAGAACAGTCCAGTATGATTTAACATCCCCCAGCCTGACTCTGATGGAGGTAGAGGTAGATCATCAGTGAGTTGTGAAGAGAGAGAAATGGGTCTGTTGACTGGGCTTCTCCTTAGCGCTGGCAAATTGTCCATCAGATATGTAGCCACAGGTGGTCTGTGTTCAGCATGACATCAACAATAAACAACAAAAAGTGTGAGCAATTATGGTGTTGTGAAAGAATGGGAGGGAGGGGAGGTGCGGGGTTGCGTGTGTGTGTGTGTGTGGGGGGGGGGGTGACTGGGGTTAGTGGGGCGGAGAGAGAGAGAACAAGTTGGCTGCTGCTGATTGCTATGGAAACTGACAAGACAGCCCCCCCCCCCCCCCCCCCCCCCATCTTCCCTCCTCCCATGTTGCGCAAGACCAGTTTCACTGCAGGTATGTGTTGAGCAGGGGAGGCTGATGGAGGCAGAAATTGGAACAATGAGCCTGTCCTCCGATTTCCACCTACACCAGCCTCCCCTGGTGTTGAGCGATGTGTGGGATGAGAGCCCCTGCAGGAGATTCACAGGGTGAAGTGTTGGACCAGGGGAGTGTAACCCCAGCCTTACGGATAGTCCCCCACGGTGGAACAACACACTACATGACTCTCCCCCTGGGTTTCCGGAGTGTTCCGCAGTGTTCTCCCAGTATGGCATGCTGTCTGGCCTCTCCATTGGGACTCATTGAGCGTGTGAGGGATTTAGAGGTGGATGTGGTGTTTTCTCCCCAGGCTTCAGTGATTACAGATTGAGTGCTTCTCTGTACTGTCTCAGGCTAACTGTCCCTGTGGTCTCTTCGGTGAAGGAGGTGGCAGGGACTTGGCTGGAGTTGCCGAGCCGTACACTAAAGTATAGGGCAGAGATGTCTTGCATAATGGCTGTATTGCAGCAGGATATATCGCCAAAGGTATCATTAGCATGTTGTGATCACTGCTGAATCTCCCGCAGGTGACAGAAACAAAGTTGGCTACTTAAAATTCTGTCATATTCTTCTTCAACTTCACGATGACTCTCTGCTATCATCTCTCTCCCTCTATTTCCTCTGCCTCCCACTGTGGGAATGGA
>NC_139656.1:24829207-24834207 GCF_951799395.1 Argentina silus | reverse complement strand
ATGTCACTGGATGCCAGCAAATGCGTGCAATGAAAAGTTGGTGAGCTGATGTAGCAGATGTCAGACGACAGGAGCTGTTCATCCGTTGTGGTGCTGAAAGTTTGGCTAAACAGGAGGCAGGTTCTCAGCAGGCGGCAGCGCAGCTGACGCAGTTGCCTATGAATGCGAAGTTATTTTTTTTTAGTTAAGATAAATGTATAAGGTACAGATAACTGTAGCAAATCTTCTTTTTAAATTGTCAAAGACGACATGCGATCCTAAGCTGGTAGGTGTTTTCAATAACATGTATGACGTATTATTGTTGGCAATGAAGGGGGCCAACACTGGAAAAACCGATACGAAGATTCTAGTTTCGTACAGTGCTGCATAGCCAGCGGGCCCGCCTCTTGGGACTTATGCATATGACAGGTTGTATGCTGGTAGGATTAGCATATATTAATATAATTTATTTGCCGTTCTTGGACCTCGACATTTTTTCTGCGCAACTTCAGAGTCCGCAGATTTGGACTTACTATACACATTAGGATCACTCTAAGTATGAAGTTAAACACTGAAGGTATCCTCATTCTCTAACAGCAGTGGAAACCTCACAGTGCATGTATAGATTGAGGTAGCTGTACTCTTATGTCCTTGCGAAAGATGAACTATGTTTTACACAGATCATGCAGTAATAATGTATGATGTAGAAAATGCACACCAGTTCTGTTGGATAGAAGGATGTAGCTAAATGATAGCTGTCCCTTGAACCTTTCCTTCATTAACATTCTATGGTTGTCCCTCTCTCTGGGCCTTTTAATTCTCCTTGATTAGAGAGTTTTCCTTGCCTTTCCCCTAAGAGCTCTCACACTTTGCAGTGGAACAGACACGCACGCACGCACGCACGCACGCACGCACGCACGCACGCACGCACGCACGCACACACACACACACACACACACATTGGGTTTTATCTAGTTATTCACCCTGTCAGTTGTATTCTTTCAAAATGAAGCAAATGGAATTAACTTCCACAAAACACGATTCACCTCTTGGTTCCTTTGGGAACTGGCCATCATTTAAGTTCTTAGACCAGTTCCTATTTAGCATTCTCCAAAATCAAACCAAATTCTCAGTCATACATTAATTAAGTTACAGTTCATGATTCACTAATTGATTATTTAATCTAGGATTGGAGCGGGCCTTTCATTATCAAAAATGTTGCACCATGTAAGATCACTGTACAGAACCACTGGCATGACTGGTGATTTACCGACTGTTAACTTCAACCCTACCACCCCTATTCTCCCTCCTGCTGTATGCCACAGACGAAACATCAAACCACAGACCTACAGTACAATCTCCAGCCATGTGAATATGGAAGCGCATTGGATTTCAATGAAATGTTCGTATGCATTATTGATGGAGACATAATGCAATTTGTTTGTTGCTGTGGGGTGTCTTGGCTGTGTAATGATTGCAGAGAGAGGGCGTTGACAGAGGCTGAGGACTGGTCATTTAATTACAGTATTGACTGACACGTTGAAGGATTTTTTTCACCTTATTTCACTGCAAATTTCACTGTTGGTTGTGCCTGACTGACTACCTGTCTCAGAGATGGACAGCCACTGGCCTATGGGATAGACTGAGAGAGACAACATTAGAGGGGGGGGAGGTTGAGAGATGGCAGAGAGATGGACAGACTGACAGGGAGACAGAAACGGGTAAAACCACGGAAGAAAAAAACAGCCGAGAGAAAGTAATCTTTTCTTTTCAAAAAGATGTGTATTGTCTTTCACTGTGTACTATGTTTGTGTAAATTCATGTGTCTTTGTAATTCATGAACGAGAGAGAGAAAAGTGAAAGAGAAATGTGTGTGTGTGTGTGTGTTTGTGTGTGTGTGTGTGTGTGTGTGTGTGTGTGTGTGTGTGTGCGCGTGCGTGCGTGCGTGCGTGCGTGTGTGTGTGAGTGTGTTTGTGTTTGTGTTTCTACCTTGATCCCTCCAGCGTATTCGAAGCAGAGCGTCTATATTTCCCCGGAGAGTTGTGTGTTCCCTTAGCCTGCCATGTCTTTCTCTCTGAGGGAGTTTTGGTGTGCCACATCACACCGCCGTTATTGAATTCCACACTTTTCAGAGGCAAAAAACGATCTCACATTAGAAAGGTGTGGAGAGGAGGAGGAGGAGGAGAAGAGGCTGCATACTTATCCACTCTGGTTGTGTCGTATCTATGCCTTAGCAAAGAGAAGGCAGATGAATATTTATGAGGGGTTTATTTTGGAAGAAAGTGTTTATCTTTCACTGTGGGGGCAAAGTCAGAGTTCCTTAGAAAACAAGTGGGGCTGAGAGCTCGTCACCTGTCAATATTCAGCATCAAGACACACATGTGCAAATGGCCGGCAGCAGGGGGCTGTCTACTGTAATTAAATAAGTGCTGACACAGATTCAGACTTGAGCATTTGTATGACGGTCTGTCTGTGTCGGCTGCAAGGCTTTGTTTAGAGGGAATACAGACAGAGGGGCAGATATGTGAGCGATGGTGAAGGAGGATAAAGAAAAAGGGATGGAAAAGAGATGAGGGGAGAAGATAGAAGAGTAAGGCCAACAAGAGAACATACAGGGAGGGATGACAGGAAGAGGGGGAGACAGATCGAGAAGCCTGTAAAGATAACAGACATAGAAAAGAACGACAGAACGAAAGAAAGGCAAGAAAAAAAGCCAAAGGGAATGTTGAGGGATGGCTTTTGGCTTGGGCCTGTTTTAATGACCAACCAACCTCTCAGGCCATTCAATCAATAGACTCTATCTGCTTGGTGCAATCCTGCGCTTTTCTTGTACACATGTTCCAGAGGATGGATGTTTTTGGGTAATGACCCACATCCAATGGATGGGACTTTGTCCTCCTTCTATTGCCAAACGAAGTGAGTTGTAATTCATGGCCTCTGGTCCCGGGTCGCCCAGAGGGGATCGATTGCAGCGGAGATGCCACCTTATCATTGCTCGGCCCATTGTTATAACGCAGCCCGCTTGGCAAGTCATTCTTCCCTTTATGTCGAATAACGACAGCTGCACTTTTTATGTTTGCCCCGTGTTGATTGAATGCCTTTTTATTGAATTTCCATTTAAGCGGTCGTTCCTCCAAACCATCCCCTCGTATTTAATTTCACACCAGAGAGACACTCTCTGCACCGCTGCCGTTGGCTGCAGTGACTAATGGAGGCTCCCTGTGATGAGGCTTATTCCTGGAGTCCGTGGCAAGCCTAGCTCTGGAGGCTACACTGGAGGGCCTCTCTCTGTGGCAGAGACACGGCCTGGTACTGTCTCTCTGTCTGTCTCATGCTGTCTGTTTGTCTGTCTGTCTGCCTGTCTGCTTGGCTGCCTGTCTGCCTGCCTACCTGCTTGCCAGCCTGTCTACCTGTCTGCCCGACTGTCTCACTTGCACTCAGATCGACAGGCAGTCTGTCTGTCTAGTGTCTACAGTGCAATTCCCCAATGTGCAGCGGAAACCAAGATTTTGATCTGAAGAGTACAACACAGCTCTGTTTGGCGATTGATCTTTCTCTTCTACATTCTGTGTAAGATGTGTTCTCTACTACGTCCTTGGCCATGTCCGGAATACAGAGGACATGAGCAGGCATGTCTTGTGAGCTGAGATGGATACAGGGTGTGTTTGATTGCGGACGATGAGTAGAAAGTGAATGTTTTGTTGTGTTCCAATAGGCTAACCCCTCACCCCTCAAAGACACAACAGAGGCAACGATGGGGTCAGTGGTCAATGGCTTGTCAGACAGCCCAGTCAGACAGTCCATCTGTAACCCCTCAGGGTAGACTCACTCTCACTAAACCTAGCCCAGCCCTTCTGTGACTGTCCATCACACTCACTGACAGGCCCCCAGACTCTCCCTCCATTTCTCTCTCATAGTTTTAATACTTCTTGTCTCGCTCTATTAGCTCCTTTAATGCAGTGTCATAAGAGTGGCCGTGGAGCGCGCCTGCATCCGTCTCCCTGTCCACAGAGACAGGCCCATTTCTCACTGACACGGCTGAAGTCTCACGTAGTCTGATATGAGGTCTTCCACATTCTCATATGAGGTCTTCCACATTCTCATATGTGGTCTTCCACATTCTCATATGAGGTCTTCCACATTCTCATATGAGGTCTTCCACATTCTCATATGAGGTCGTCCACATTCTCAGATTTGGGGGGGGGTTGGGTGTGCTGGACAGGCTGGAGGAGCAGACCTGCAGGCCAGCAGACCCTCAGTCAAGGCTTCACCATTGTTTTTCCCTGACCTCAACCACTATCATGCCTCACCAGCTTGGTGGTACCCATTTCCCCCAACAAGTGAATCATTTTAGTGCTCAGATCTTTCTGGAGCTTCATATGAGTCATGAACTCTGAAAGCCTCTCAGTGTAGTTTGCTTCCTCTTTTGCTGCTGAACAGGCCCAACACAAAGATCAGTAGACCTAAGTAGTTCAGTCCTCCTTTTTCAAACACGATGCAGGTCAATCCTCTCTCCCAATGCATAGTCCACTTTCTACAATTTTAATTTCCCTGAGTCAGTCCTGCCTCTCTCTGCCTGGTTCAGGGTCTTCTCAACCCTAATGCTGAAGACGACCTCCCTGCAAAATATCAGCATGCTGCAACAATGTTTGAAAGAGTTGTCAACAAAAGTTGTTTTGAGTGAGGCAAAGTAAAAAAAAAAAAAAAAAAACCTTTGTGTTTTCAATCTAAGTGTTTTTCGGTTGTAGAGTTGAGGGTTCCAAACATATTATTTTCTTAACCCATCTAGTGCCTAAATGTCAGCATAGGTTTTAAATATCTTGCTAGCTAGTCTTGGATGCTAGCCATGGAGAAGTTACAGGACAGATGCGATGGGGAGAAAGTAACATAGTGCTTGAGTGCATGACAAGGACAGCTCATGTATAGTCATTGAAAATAAAGAAAAACATCTTCTACTACATTCCCATGAAAGTGAGGTGGGGAAATGATGGTTAATATAACTATTATGTAACCCATTTTAG
>NC_139656.1:24819207-24824207 GCF_951799395.1 Argentina silus | reverse complement strand
ACACAGAATGCTGCTACTGTAGTGTTTGTTGGGAGAGCTTCAGAGCATCGCCCATCTGTCTGCCTCTCTCTCCTTTGTAGGGCCTCTTTTGTTGTTCTTTCCCTATGGCAGGGCCATGGGAAAGTGAAGTCATTCAATATTCACTCATTCCTACTGTATCAGCAGTCCTGACGTGTTCTATCATTGTTAAAGTAGCTTACAATAAACAAGTTTTAAGGTCATGAAGTTAAATATGTTCCTGTCTCATGTCAGAGTTATAATGGCAAGAGTCTGACAGGGAGAGAGTTATTCTTCTGTCTTCAGATGACATCACGGGTGGGGTACTTGGGCCATTGGAGGAGCATGTTCAATGTCTAACCATGGCAACCGCACCGTGGATTACTGCCAATGACTTGACAATTATCACTGACTTGACTTGACAATTACTGACTTGATTTGACAATTACTGCCTTTACTTGACAATCACTGACTTGACTTGAGCTTAATTAAGCAATAACACATGAGTGGGTGTGCTATATTGTGGGTATAGGAATGACCGTGATGTGGTGCGCAGATCTTATATGATTGTCTCTGAAATCTCATCATTTTGCAAGTGAACGTGATGACATAGCAGTGCTGATATCGGATTGGCTGACATACTTCTTGGCCAATCACAATGCTTGATTTGATCAACCCATGCTATAATGGTAGATAGATACATACTTTACACATACCTGTACCGTACATCCAGATACACATGCATCCCACTCACGATTGCCTCTCTTGTCTCCCTCCAAATGCATCTTATTGAGTGATGTATCATGGTGATGTCTAACCCATGTTTCTGTCCTCTGTGTCTCTATGCAGGATTACTGAGACTCTGTGAACGTGATGCTGGGCCAATGAGAACCATGCGGGTCATGTGGTCAGCTGTCGCTGCTCTCCTCGTTGCCACCCTGCTCGGCCTCGCCCAATCAGAGCAGCAGGAAGTAGTCCTTGTTCCAGGTAAGAGACCAAAAACACACAGAATCATGACTTTCCTGTTAGAACATCTCAGTTGTCTCTTTTTCCAGGCGTGTGTCTTTCCCAGACGTAAGGGTGCGTTCACAGACGTAAGGGTGCCTTCACAGACGTAAGGGTGCCTTCACAGTGCGTCGACCGGACAAGGAAACTGTCAGGTCTGTAAGGAAATGTTCAGACTTGGGAAACTCGTTGTTCAAAGATGATATACGCGAGTTTCCCTCTCAAAAGAGTATCAGAATCAACCAATAAGAAGCTCTACGCAAATCACTTGTGTGAATTTTAAATCAGTAAGATGTTCGCCACATCACCCTGGCAAGTTAGACAGCTGTACCAATGAGATACTAGGATGAGAGTGTTGTTGAAGAACGTTGTACAGACGTTACTTCCCTGTCCCCACTCTTATCAGTGTTGTGTTGAAGTGGACAGGCGATCAGTGATACAGCTATGCTTCTGTTCCACCGCACATTTAACACCCAGGTAATTACTCCATCCGTCAGAGAAAGAGAGCGAACAAAAATAAATGAGCCCCATGTGGTCCAGTGGTGTGACGATAGAGATATATTTAAAGCGATGTATATATATTTAATTCATTTTCCGCTCTCCCTTGTTTTAATTAGTCCTTCCTTCGCCTGGGGGAAAAAAAGAGAGAGAAAGTGTGCTACAGGTGAGTGGTTGGGTTAGCAACAGGGCTCTCTAACCTCCAAATCCTGGAGGGCCGTCTGCATCACTGCTGGATTTCACCTCTACTTCTTCTCCTTAATTAGTCAGCAAGTTTCGTCATTGAGACACTTCGGTTGAATGAAAAAGTCTTCGACGAAGTTATTTAGAGCATCAACATTTTGACGGGATTGTTAGCCATGGAGAAGTCTGTACGACTGTAATGAATACAATGGCAGCAGTTGCATTAGTAACGTGCTGAAGTAAAACCCAGCTTACTGTCCACGTGGTGCTCCAGGGGATTGTTTTAGAGCCAAGCAGACTGTCGTGCCCATGTTTGAAGGGTGAGAGGCTAATGCAGAGGCCAGTGTTCATTAGCCATAGAGAGCGGTTGAGCCCGTGCCCTCACAGTGATGAGTTCAACCTGCTGTGGATGCTCCAGAGCAGGGATCAGACTAGAGTACAGGGCCGCCTCAACGGCCACGAGAGGCCGCCTCAACAGTCTATCTGTCTGTCTGTTGGTCAGTCAGTCTGTCGGTCTGTCGGTCTGTCGGTCTGTCGGTCTGTTGGTCTGTCTGTCTGTCTGTCTGTCTGTCTGTTGGTCAGTCGGTCTGTCGTTCTGTCGGTCTGTCTGTCTGTCTGTCTGTCTGTCTGTCTGTTGGTCTGTCGGTCTGTCTGTCTGTCGGTCTGTTGGTCTGTCTGCCTGAGTACAGGGCTGCCTCAACAGTCTATCTGTCTGTCTGTTGGTCAGTTAGTCTGTCGGTCTGTCGGTCTGTTGGTCTGTTGGTCTGTTGGTCTGTTGGTCTGTTGGTCTGTCTGTCTGTTGGTCTGTCTGTCGGTCTGTCGGTCTGTCTGTCTGTCTGTCTGTCTGTCTGCCTGCCTCCCTGCCTCCCTGCCTGTCTGTCTGCCTGCCTCCCTGCCTGCCTGCCTGCCTGCCTGTCTGTCTGTCTGTCTGTCTGTCTGTCTGTCTGTTTGTCTGCCTCCCTGCCTGCCTGCCTGCCTGTCTGTCTGTCTGTCTCTCTGTCTGTCTGTTTGTCTGCCTGCCTGCCTGCCTGCCTGCCTGCCTGCCTGCCTGTCTGTCTGTCTGTCTGTCTGTCTGTCTGTCTGTCACTGGGGGGGAGAGAGACATCACTCTGTCATTCCCTCTGGCCACTGCTGCTGGGTGTGTTAGCACTCAGTCACTCTGGGAAAAGACAGAGGGAGATCCATCACCTGAGTGACATTTCGTTTAGCTGTCCTGGACACATATTTGCACACCCACACACATCATTGAGCCATATAACGTTTATACTGAAGCGATCAAGGAGGAACCTATACCATAGGTGTGCAAATATCATATTCCACCACTGCTACAGCACAGCTACACGTGCCTCATTCATACACCCTAAGTACATTAGGATATAGGCTCGCTAACCTTCTGGTGAATGACACACAAGAGAGCAATTTACAGAACATTATGGGAGACAATATCATAAACACAAACGACATAAATGATAATTAGCCTCATAGGACAGTCACATAAAGCCTTTTTCAGTAACGGTGGTACTGGGTTGTCCGTTCTGGCCACTTGGACGTCCTACTATCGAAAACAGCCAAAGTCTGCTGCTCTGCGGGCACTCTGCCGGAAGAAAAAAAATGCTATTTACAATCAATGGGAAGTAAAAAGGGACTTGACATGTATGGAGCATCTGCTTGTAGATTGTATTTCTTCCTTGCTTTTTGGAGGAGGCTGTGCTGATTTATCTGTGTGGTTCTTGGCTGGTGTCCCGGTGATTGTGTGGATGGAGGATTTCCTTGCGTTCTCCTTCAGAGAGACAGCCATGTGATTGAGGGGAGGACTGGAGGGCGGCGCGCCTCCCTAATGGAAATTGCAGAAAAAAATAAAGGGTTCTTCAGATGCACTCTTGATGCAGATGTGAAGTGTGTGTTCAATTGTTTTCGGCTGAAATGTTGAAAACAGCATATTATTTGTTATTTGAGTCCTTGGGTGCACCTGAATACAAACAACTTAACTTGGTTTGAGGCGTTAGACGGCGAGGCTGAGTGGGAGGTTGAAACGGGTCCCTGGGTTTCTCTCACTGTAATTCATTGTGGGTAATGTCACTCTTCGGCCTCCATGTTGTGATGAGAGCTCAGTGCTCGGGGGACTGGTGGCAAGGAGCCCAATTAGGGAGTGTAATCAAGGGCCAGCTCGTTAGCGTGGACATGTTTAATTAGTTGCTCCGGCAGCCTGGCATTAGTGGGAGTTTGTAATCTAGGGGTCATGATGGTGCTCTCTGACAACATGGCTGCCGGATGTCAAGAGAATCTATTAGTCACACCACTCTCTCACTTTAGTCACAACGCACACACACACACACACACACACACACACACACACACGCACACGCACATGCGCGCACGCACGCACGCACGCACGCACGCACGCACGCACGCACGCACGCACGCACGCACACACATATACACATTCTCATAAAGGTTTATTGGGTGTACACACTGATCTGAGGATAGGGTACAGTATAATTTGCACTGCTGTGTGGAATCTTAGAGGCGGCAGATGGAGTCTTAATCTCTTATTACATGCAGGTTCATGAATCTATTCCAGGGATCTGCATATAAATGGTGTGAGTCGTAATCCTTAGTTTGTTAACCTTGTGTATTAAACTGTGTAAATCTCCGAAGGGAATCCTTTTTTTACTCTGTTCTGTTGCTCTCTGTAATCTCGCCTTCATCTCCAGTTGTGCCTCAAGGCGAGCTTGTTGCTAGATAACCTTGTTTCCCTGGGATGTGATCTTCAATGTAGCTGTGCTGTGCTGAAGGAACCACGACAGGTCTGTAAGATCAGCAATCTTGAGAAAAGAGACTGGTATGAGTCAACCGGCAAAAACACTTTATCAAAGTCACACGGCTTTGAAGTGGTTTTGCTCCTTGATTCAACAATTCTACACTACAGCATGAACCCTTCGAATCCACCAGACCTCGATTGAAAGAACGTTACCACTTGACCTCACACGAAAAGATTCTCTCTCCCTTCCTGATCATTCTTTGATTCAAGAGCCACATTTTGATCAGAGAGTAAGACAGCGCTCTGTACTGTTGAGGCGCACGAGAGAAAAGAGAGACAGAGAGAAAGGAGACAGCTGAGTTATTTGCAGATGGAGGAACCATGTCCCTCTGCTCAGCGTGGGAGTGGAAGTGAGAGGATAAGGAGAACGGACGACAATGTATGCGTTGAGCTAATTAGCAACGCTCGTTGTGATAATGAGTCAGTGCTCGCCTCAGTGGAGAACAACCTTCACCACAACAACACCTCACAGCTGAGCTCCGTGGAGGGTACCACC
>NC_139656.1:24794207-24809207 GCF_951799395.1 Argentina silus | reverse complement strand
AGCAAAACAGAGGTTACTGTAATGAGGTGCACTGGGGCGAACCACATTATAGTTTAGCTCTGGGTTTAAAGGCATAATCCATAGACTTCCATAGGCTCTATGGAAGAGCCCTCTGTGGGTTTGGGTAGGAGATCAGAAGGTTGGACAGGATTGCAGATCAAATCTCAACTTCCTGAGAACTTGTAAATTCTTCCAGCTTGTAAATTCTGTTCAATTTTCTGGTCTTTTTTTTTTTAGGCTAAGACCTCTTTGTCTTGTAAATTCCTCCCTGTTGATGTCATTGATATTGGTTATTTCCTTGCCATCCCTCCTCACATTCCTCACAGTTTGAGCTCCTATGGTCTTGGTTCTGGGAGGTCGGTATAAGAAACTGGACCTGACCAGAGATCTCTTATCTCTCTACACTGCTGGGACTGAAGCTGGCCTTGGAATGAAGTGAGACAGTGGAGACTGGTGGAAGGTTTCTACCATGTGTGTGTTTGATACCATTCCTCATTCCATTCCATACATTACAATGAGCCTGTCCTGCAATGTCTGGCTCCACCAGCCTCCCTTGAAATGAGATATCTATCACACCTGGACTGAGAGATAGAGAGAGATGAGAGAATGACTTGAATTGAGTCCGGTCAGTCACGCACTGTGCAAAATACTGGACCTAATTCACAGCAGATTTTCAGCCCATGTAGGTCCGAAAGCGATGTCTAACACGTGTGGGTGAACTATCAACAATTGGTTTAAGCTTAGCTGTTGGACACAACTCCAAGGTTGTTGTTTACGTATGACCCTGAGTAAACAACAACCGTGGAGTTGTTTTGAAAGGCTGGTCTGAGCTCTGTTACCCTTAATCATATTCCAGTACATACAGGTTTCATGTTCAGAGCTGTGCGGAGAGGTGTGAGTCAGAGATGAGCTGAGCCAAGGTGAGAGGGATTAGTGTCAAATCTATCTTCACCACATAATTACACTCACATATTAGCAAAAAATCCCCTCCATTGTCTTTGATTGGGTGCGTCATGCTGGGTGCACGGGAGGGCTGACGTGGTGGTGGTCTGACTGAGGTGTGCCAAGTAGCAATTACAGTCAGATGTTCAGAGTTCAATGATCTATCATCTTCTGAAATTTGGCTTATTGACACTGTTCTTGAAACACCTGGCAGAACAATGGTCAATGAAAGGTATTGATGGATAAGGAAGAGTCAATGATGTTCTTTTTCAATGCGTCTTGGGTTTAACTCTCAAAACGTACAGTATACCTACCAGCCCATCAGGGGAGGCGGAAATCGGAGGACGGGATCATTGTAATGCATGGCACGGTATGAGGAATGGTATCAAACACGTGTGTTTGATACCATTCCTCATACCATGCCATGCATTACAATGATCCCGTCCTATGATTTCCACCTCCACCCAGCCTCCATTGCAGCACATGATACAGCTATACACAGTAGGTGTAGTTGCTTTAGAAGGTGGGGACTTGGGCACTAAAACAGTGGATTGGACTGAATCAAGTTTTGGTTTCATTAAGATTGGTATCCTGGTCAGCCAAGTATTCAGCCATTTTTTACTGTGTTTTAATAAGGGGGATTTATTCAAGGGTACGCTGTTTTGGCAAGCTTTTCGAAACTCTTGTCCAAGAAAAACAGTTTATGAAAAACATGTGATTAGAGGTTTTGCGGAGGGCACAGTCCACATGTAAGGGGCTGTTCTGGCTGGCCCTCATGGCAGGAACTCAGTCTACAGTACACAGCAGTCTCCTCTGTTTGGTCACAGTATTACAATGGCAGTCTTTTTGTACTGGATGCATTCCTAAAAAATCTGTCAAATCCTCCTTCATCTTTGTGACAGTTTTGCTGCAGATGGCCCAAAATAAACAGTTTGACAGGAAATAGAGGAACTTGGCTCATGTTTTTAGTTCAATCTTGAGCCAACAAACTCCTTCAGACTCCTTTAACTACAGAGTAAAAAAAAACAAAAAAATGAATTAGAAGTAGAATTACACACCACCCCCTCCAAAGTCGAACGAATACTTTACAAACTGTATTTTGACAAAAACAAGTTTTCTCCCTCTTGTTCTCACTTCTCTTGTGACTGGTTTCGATACATACCGTACATTACAGATTACAGTTAGCTGTCAACATGGGGGTGGGGGGGGGGGGATTGCTATCAAACACAGGTGTTCTGTTCATATGCTGTCACAATGAGTTCACAGTTGTGGATGTGAGGGAAACCGAAACAGGCTGTCGGTCTCCAGCGATGTGAGATGGAACAGAGATGTCTAAAGTGACAGCATGTGTTTTATTCACTTATTGCTCTATTGTCTCAGTCATCTTCCCATCTTCTCTCTCCCTCTCTCTCCTTCCCAATCTCTCTTTCTCTCTCTCTCTCTCTCTCTCTCTCTCCTTCTCAATCTCTCTTTCTCTCTCTCTCTCTCTCTCTCTCTCTCAATCTCTCTCTCTCTCTCTCTCTCTCTCTCTCAATCTCTCTCTCTCTCTCTCTCTCCTTCTCAATCTCTCTTTCTCTCTCTCTCTCTCTCTCTCTCTCTCAATCTCTCCTTCTCAATCTTTCTCTCTCTCTCTCTCTCTCTCCTTCTCAATCTCTCTTTCTCTCTCTCTCTCTCTCTCTCTCAATCTCTCTTTCTCTCTCTCTCTCTCTCTCTCTCTCTCTCTCTCTCTCTCAATCTCTCTTTCTAGCAATGTTGGGCTTTGTTCTTTTATGCTCTCTGTAACTCATGTTGATGCCCTCTGTCTTTATTGCTTATTGGCTTGTTTGTGTTCTTCCTCCTTTGATTCCCTTTACATGTGGTGATTCTTCTATCTCTCTGAGGTTAAAAGTCTGGTCTGCTTCCTGCTTTTAAGTTTTACGCCAATGATGGGAGTGCTATCTGGGGAGTGCAGTGGAGGCTGGTGGAGGCAGAAATAGGAGGACAGGCTTGTAATGAATGGAACAGAATGAGGAACGGTATCAAACCATACCATACCATACCATACCAGACCATACCATACCATACCATGATAGCATTCCTTATTCCGTTCCATGCATTACAATGAGCCAGTCCTCCGATTTCAACCTCCACTAGCCTCCCGCTGCTGTAGTGAGAGGTCAAACTAGACAAGTTTGTGTGGGTTTCTCATGGGACCTAATCATCTTCTTCTGTTATTCTCTGCAGATACAGACACACATGATGTGGCCAGTGAGGGCGCCACTCCCACCCCCACCCCCCCACCTGACCATGAAGAAGACAACTCTCTATATACAGGTAGGCTGAATACGGATATGGATTCAGTTAGTCTAGTCTACATATACAAACATTGGATATATACATATAATAAGCCCAGAGTTTATGGTTCATCACCTTACATACAGACAATTATCTGGTCAAACAAACAGTGGACATCATACCACCCAATGCTGGAGTCACCATTATTATGGTAATAATAGATGGGAAAATCATGAACACCTTAGTATTGAAAACCTTTTCAAAATGCGTATTTATGGTTTACATTTTCAATGCCGTGAAGTGGACCAGTATTAAACACTTGAGGGGAACTGGGAACCAGATTATTCATTTCTGTCAGCCTGTGCAAAAGGACGGGAAAGGATTCCGTGCTGCCGGCAAATCGGAAATGAAACTAATCTGCTCTAATACTTTTACTCCAAGAGTGACGGAAATCCAAAGCCACGGGTGGGAACCAAAAGTCCCAGGTAAGAGATTGTGTTCCCTACGCCAGGGTAAGGCTATAACATCAGTGGATGCCAGTTCAGCAGCAGCAGACCTCAAGTGCGCCTTCCAAAGCCAACATAACTCAATCTCCTCTCCCTCTCCCTCGGTATATTATTGTAAGGGTTTCACTGTCATGGGAGGTATACCGTCATAGAGCAAATAAGCAAATTGATTAAGACGTTCTCTCCGTTCCAGTCCCCCTAGCTCTCTGGCGCGGCCTTGGGGAGTGACGAACAGCACTTACAGGCTGCAGAGATTGGAATTTGATCAAGATTAGAGCTTGAATGGAAGGGTCATGGCCATATTTCACTGCCTGGTTTGCGATTCGAATGCAGCTGTCCAGAGAAAGCCATTCATGTGTGAGAGAGTGTACACAGCCTGGCTGCTGTCTGGACACTGTCCAAAGGCTGTCTGCCAATCAAAACATCAACAAGTCTGATATAAAAAAGACAATTTAGATAAAGATATTTAATTGGATATATTTGAAAGGCTCCATCAAATACACAGATGCGAGTCTTCGCTCCTCTTGAGGCCTGGTACTGTGGATGTAGCATGGAGGCTGATGGGAAGAAGAAGAGGAGCCCTCTTTGTCTCTTTGTTTCTCGAAATGAGAGCACGAAAAACACTCTCTTTTGGATCTGTGTTTCTCCGCCCCACCCACGTCAGCAGCACAACACTGAGAGTGTTAGAGAGAGAGAGAGAGAGAGAGAGAGAGAGAGAGAGAGAGAGAGAGAGAGAGAGAGAGATTATTAGGCCTTGCATGACATGCCAACAGTTTGGGTTAGACCAGAGACGGCCATTAGTTTGAAGCTTGTAAATTTAACCTCATATGAGAAAGAGAGAGAGAGAGAGAGAGAGAGAGAGAGAGAGAGAGAGAGAGAGAGAGAGAGAGAAAGGGTGTCGGGGGGGGGATTTACTTTTGGGATAGGAGGGAGGTAGTTGGGCCTGTCAGGCCAACAGCCATAACGATTGATAGGAACATTACAGCGCCTCTCAGTTTGTCAATTTGCAGAGAAGAGAAGTGCAGACAAGAGGAAAAAAGAGGAGGAGAGGAGAGGAGAGGAGGAGGAGGAGGAGAGGAGAGGCATGGTTAGTGCATCCGCCGCCCATCCCAGCTGCGCTGGGGGGGATAGCTAGAGAATAACAGTACGTTGTCTGTCTGTCTGTCATATTTCACATTTTCATTGTGTGTATGACCCTGAGAGACTGGAGGGGTGCGCGGTGAGAGATGCTGACGAATGGGAGAGAGGGAGAGAGGGAGGGAGGGAGAGAGGGAGAGAGGGAGGGAGGGAGAGAGCGGAGGCGGGGAATTGGCTGTTACAGATAATGGGAGAATGGGAAAGATATGGGGAATCAGGGAAGGAGGCCGATAAGGAAACCATTTGAAAACGGTCGAGAGAAAATGGGAAGAGGGAAAGGTGTCGCTGACTGTATTAGCGTCAGACAACGCCACCGCCGTGGAGCGTTCACAAGCCGCGGCGTGAGGTGACTGGTTATTGCCACGCTGGCAATGAGCACGTGTTACTGCTGCTACCGGGGAGTATTCCCATTGGACATGTCTATTAACTATGTGTACAGTATGTCAACACGCAATATTATGATACCAGGACCATCTATCCATTAACACAGACAATGGCTGTGTTATCTTTGGTGGGATCCCTTTTGTCTGCCTCCTAAATGAGGGGGTGGGTGGAGGGGTGGGGGGGTGGTGGGAGAGATAATTTCCATGGTGATTATCACAAGCTCAGGGCAAATAACTAGCATTGATTTTAAGATAAATGCATGATGCAAACCTGTTTGCCTAATTTAGTTTTTTCTTTTATATTATACTGGCTGTATAATACCTATGCTTCATAAGGGAGATCCCAGATGTGCCACAGACACATAAATCATCCGTGTGTTTAAGAAAAACCCACACAAACATGAATCATTAATTAACGTACTAACGAGGCAGTGTTTGTTGCTGGTCGTATCTATGGAGATCCTGCATTATTCGTGCCTTCATAAACATCTGTGGCGGTTGAGCTTGTGTTTGTTTTCTTGTATTGTTTGCCCTGGCTCCGAGCCAGCGTGGAGCTTGAGCTTTGAGTAGGAAAACAATCATTTTCACTCCTTGACTCTTTGTCTCATGTATTTGAGTCCTCGTCCTCATTTTGACTTTGTTTACGGCCCCTCAGACATACATGTTTCTCTCTCTCTGTGTCTGTTTCTTTCTGACATCTGTTGCTCTGGTACAGTAACATTAGTCTTGGAGCGGTATTGGACCGCCCGGCGGACCTGTGAAATGTACCGTCGAAATGATCAACTCCGCACTCTGAAATGTGCGCCGCACCTGCTGTTATGTTTGAGGCCACACGTGTGTGAGGTCAGCTCTCCCGGTGGACCTCTACATCATATTTATCACATTAGCCTCGCCGCGCTGCGCTGCGTTTGTTTAGGCAGCTGGGGTCTCGGAGCGCTCCCTGTGAGAGCCAGTGTGTTTGTGTAGTAGGCGACCCGTTGGGGTCCGCACCGAGAGGCCGGCCACTGTGATGTGGTGTGTGAGGCCCCTCATCTTCCTCTCAACCACCGAGGTCAGTAGGCACACATTATCCTCTGCTATGGAAAGGCATTTGACACCCAACTCACAGGATGCCGTTTGGATGTATTGACATTGATCCCTTTTGTTTCAGGGAATGGGCGGAAGAGTTGTCAAGAAAGTAAAGTTCACCCGGAAATCCTCTCAACACACTCTGTCACAGGAGAGGATTTGTAAGAGAATGAGATATTGCAATGGGAGACATGTCTCCTGGCTTAAGTGCTTGCTTGACACCCTCCGCCTCGTGACCTTGAGATTTTTTAATGACTTCCATTCCTCACCATCAAGCCTCGCCAGGGCCTTGATATAAAGCCGAGATAAAACCTCAAAGAGAATTATTGAGGAGCTAACACTTAAAACAATCTTCTAAAACGACACCAATGAATATGTAATGCTGTCAGAAGGACCCATGCTTCAATTTACATACCGCATAGAAGCCCCATGACTCTACATACACGTTGGACATTTTACCATCTTATTTTTGAATAATTTCTCCATAAGGTGGACTATGGATTCCCCCGCAGCGTATGTGTGAAATGGGAATGTATACAACAGCAGTGATAACAATGTTCTCGTGTGGGCTTGTGGACCCTATTACAGCTAAGCAGTATGTACTGTTTATATCCTAATCTGACAAGCAGGACATTATTATGAGGATGGATGAATGAGGAGACTGCAGGTGGGTGTACTGCAGGAAGGAGCAGGGATGCTCTCACTGGGGGATGGAGGGGCTGAGAGAGATGGAGAGGAACAAGAGGGAGGGTGATAGAGGGTGAGAATGGAAGTGGGCGAAATAAAAGGAGTAAAAGTGACAGGAGAAATGGGGTGTGTGAATCGGAGGCTAGAATACAGGCTTAGTGACAAATCGGGCCTGTGTCCTGGGTATTACACACAGTCACTTTTCCTCTGTACAGTCCATGTATTGTTTTATCCTTCATCTTCTATAGGACCAAGCAGCTGGTACTGTGAGGTAATCAGGGAGACATAGAAGGAGAGCCAGGGACGAATGCTATGTGTGTGTCCGCCATGAATGCGTGCATGCGTGCATGTGTGCATGCGTGCGTGTGTGTGTCTGTGTGTGTGTGTGTGTGTGCACACATGCACGTGTGTGTGTGTTTGTGTGTGTGTGTGTGTGTGTGTGTGTGTGTGTGTGTGTGTGCGCACGTGTGTGTGTGCGCACGTGTGTGTGTGTTTGTGTGTGTGTGTGCGCGCGCATGTGTGTGTGTGTGTGTGTGTGTGTGCACGTGCATGTGTGTGTGTGTGTGTGTGTGTGTGTGTGTGTGTGTGTGTGTGTGTGTATGTGTGTGTGTGCACGTGCATGTGTGTGTGTGTGTGTGTGTGTGTGTGTGTGTGTGTGTGTGTATGTGTGTGTAATGTAAAAAGGAGAAGGAATGGAAAAACAAGATGTTTTATACACAGAGGAATGTGCTGAGGGTTATTCTGTGAGTACCCATATTTGACTGGTTGTTTACCATGCTGCTCCTTGCTGCGCTGTGCTGTACTGGTTCCAGCCCTGGTCTCCTTCCATCTGGGAGCATTCAGCTAAGCCGCCAGTGGCACACTCAGGGGCAATTAAAGGGGTTTGAGGCCGGAGCTGGGGGCAGGGAATGCTCTCTCACTACAGACGGGGAAGGGGGGGGGGGGCAGGATACTGAAGCTACTGCACTGTATATGTATGCAGAAAGAGAGAGAGAGAGAGAGAGAGAGAGAGAGGTGAGAGAGGGAGGGAGGCGGTGGGAGGGAGAGAGAGAGAGAGAGGTGAGAGAGGGAGGGAGGCGGTGGGAGGGAGAGAGAGAGAGAGAGAGAGAGAGAGGGAGAGAGAGAGAGAGAGAGAGAGAGAGAGAGAGAGAGAGAGAGAGAGAGGGAGAGAGGGAGACAGAGAGAGAGAGAGAGAGAGATTATTCGGCCTTCCAACAGTTATACAGCCATAAACATACATTTTCCCCTTAGTTAAGTGCTTTTGAAGAGTACAAAACCAAGGCAGCTTTAATGCTCAGAAGCCATTGGAAGCTGGCAATAAAATATAATACACCGGCATTTTCCTCACTGTAGCATAACGTGCAAGCCTATCAGTAGGTTTGTGTGTCACGGAAATATTTTATGACAAAGAGAAACGTTTTTTTTAATTTAGTGTGGTTCGTACATAAATGGTAACTTCTGAAATGTGAAATGAAACTTGATTCCTCACAAGTATGTCGTTAGTCCGCCAGCAGAGGGAGCGCTTGTGCTGTTCATGACTATGATCCAGGCCAGACATTAAGCTTGGAATGATTCCACTGTGTTTCTCAAGTCAACCCATAAAGCCCATATACAAGTGATGACATACTCTCGACACTTTGATGATGAATATGAGAGGGGTTTAGCTTAGTTTTCAAATATGACATGATTTTTTCCCCCACCGTTTATTTCCATTTGAGCCAACACTTTATAATTCAAAGGCTACATAATATGACTAAATGTATTAATAAACTGACAATAGTAATCAACAAATGTACGCCAATTTTGGGTAAATACACATTTATAATATACTTTTAACATGTCGTCTAGTTTGCCATTGAAATGTTCAGAGGTTTCAAGTGTCGATTTGCAAATATTCTTTTAGATCTAATCCTTGATTATGAGATGAGTAACACTGCTCCTGGCTAATATTCACAAAAGTGAATTTTAATTGGCTCATTTAGATAATATCTTGTGCCCAAGCGAGCCGCATGCCGGATTTAAAGGGCAGATAAGCACATAGGGTGAGACACCTTAGTTCACACGGTCGTTTTAAATACAGCTCTGTGTTTCCCTATGTGGGCTTAACGACGCTGCAGTCCTTTTGAATTTCCAATGAATAGCAGCATGTAGAGGGAGCACCCTGTTCCTCAAACAATCCCATTCACTTTAGAAACCCACAGAGAAGACATCATTTGTTGTAGTACTTCTGTTACTGCTGTAGTTGTTTGAGTAGCCTTGTAAAAATAATGCAGCCTAGATGAATTGTTAACTGTGTAATTGTAATCAACTGTTTTGACAACAGCATAGAGAGAAATATTCTCAAAAAAAGTGTGTTTTGTTTTGTTTTGTTTTTAACTAACCACACATTAAAGCAAGATAGGCCTCCAACAACACCGTCTAAAATCAAGTGAACACATATGATAATGTGTTGTAATTTGACTGTGTAAATCACTTTATAACAATTTAAAACTTTTAGTAACAGTCGCATTTGTTCGGTCGTCCCGTTTTGAAATAAACTGGTTGCCTCTATGGCAAACCCCATTGCTGGACTCATTGGGAGGAGTGGCGCATACGGCGCATACCATTGAGCAGCAGCCCTCACTGAGCGCTGTGGGTTTCATACATCCTTACAGCCCGAAGTGCTCGGAGTCGGGTGAGCGCTTATGGGGTTGGAAAACTACGCATTGAAACCAGAAAGGTGACTGAAGTTGGACATTCTGAATTTTGGACTCAGCCATTTCACTTCTGCTAAAGAAAACCCACGGAGTTATTCGGGGACTCGCTCCCGCTATACCCCAGTGCAGCGAACAGCGGTAGAGAGGAGACGGCGTGGTATTTTACTGAAGAAGGAAGCAGAACATCTATGAAAATTCTTGGTATTTAGATTGAATAGACCACACTAATTATTTGTGGATTACATAATTAGTCCCCGTCCTCAGCGGCTTTGGAATGATGCCTGCGCGTTCTATGGGAATTTACATTCTACTCGGATTTCTTCACATTTGCTCAGGTAAAGACAGCGTTATTTAATTTTAGGTTACTTTATTTTCACTTTGACATTGGAAAAAAAAGTTGAAAAGTCGCATTTCAGATGTGTGTGTGTGTGTGTGTGTGTGTGTGTGTGTGTGTGTGTGTGTGTGTGTGTGTGTGTGTGTGTGTGAGAGAGAGAGAGAGAGAGAGAGAGAGAGAATGGAATTAATACAATAGATCAGAATACAATCTATTGACTTCCATAAAGTTTTTTATCTTGCCCATATATGCTTTTCATTTCATTGGCGGTGCTCTGAACCAACGGCCCTTGGTCAGCAGCGTGCCTGCCAGCTGACAGGATATATGTCCAGTGTAATAAAGGTGTGATTATGAGTCAGAGCAATCCTCATCACCAGAGATAAGGACTGAGAACAAATTCCACTGTTTTATTATCCTCTCTCTAGGGTTATTCTCTGTCTTGTGCCAATATCTCCACTATCAGTGTTACCGTTAGATAAAAACGTGTGTGTGCGTGTGTGTGCGTGTGTGTGTGTGTGTGTGTGTGTGTGTGTGCGTGTCTTCTCCAGCAAGACTATGTGAAGGGTTGAAGTGAGACTCAGTCCATACTCCATTGGCTGTGAGATCAGTAGTGGAGCAGGTTATTGTATGTGTGTGTGAGAGAGAGAGAGAGAGAGAGAGAGAGAGACCCACCCACCCACCCACAGGTCAGTGGGGAGAGGCCTAATGAAGTCACATTAACACTGCGGCTGGTTTGAACAGGCGAGGCTTGTGTACATACCCATGACCTGGGACTGGCCAACATTGATAGGGTTCATCACTAACACAGTTAGTTAACACACACTCACTACAACACTGAGGAGGACAGAGACGTATGGAACACATACACACTCTTTATTTCCCATCATTGGCCTCTTTTTTTCTTGCTCGCTGCCCTTGTGTGACAAACGAGACTTAGCGCAGACTTTCATGATAGGACTTAAAGGGATGGTTCAGCCTATTTTTATGTTTACATGAAATATCATCTTACCCAGAGTTGTCCTCATAGACCAGTCGTGAAAGCTTATCCAGTTCTCCGTTCTCCACTTTGCTACCACAGCAAGTTTCTCTGAGGAGATTTTGGCATTTGTCATTTCAACAATGCTAACTTAAGTGCCGTCAGAATCCTGTCTATTAGAGAAGGCGGACGCTGCTAACTGTTAGCCTGTGCTGCGGTAGCAAAGTGAAGAAGATGAGAACGAGAGAAGCGATCACTGTTGGTCTATGAGGACAACTCAGAGGAAGATGATATTTCACCTCGACATGAAAATAGGCTGAACCGTCCCTTTAAGCTCTGTCCTGTGTTTGAGTGTGTATTAGAAGCAGCCCGGTATCAGCTTTATCTATGTCACGGCTCTAATGTGTTAAGGAAGTGCTGATGACAGGGGGAGATGCACTCATGCACACATCAATGACCCTTTAGAGGCTGTTTGAGCTGGGCGCGTGTGTGTGTGTGTGTGTGTGTGTGTGTGTGTGTGTGTTTACGGTCCCCTTATCACTCCACAGATTAGAGGGACGCTGGAGGTAATTGGCCCACGATAGCTCGGAGGCTTACATACCTCCTCTACTTTTCAAAGTGCTCCCTGTTTACTAAACCTGATGGTTTTCAGGTGTTTCGCTCCTCCATAGATTTGCCTACCACCCTATTTGGAAAGGTATTTGAATTATGCCACCTATTCTTGTATCTCCCTCTCAACGACACCATAACAGACAACAGCCGCCCCCCCCCCCGCCATTTGCAACACAATGGGACCCGTGCAGGTGTCCTGCTCCCAGGCTTCATATTGTAGCACAGAGCAGCTTTGTGTGAAACGCTTGGAAAATGCCCCCCTTATGACAATTTCATCACTGAATAATAAATAAATGTAGCCATTGTAATTGAGTAATCTATAACAGTGTAAATGATGTCCATTAGGAATATTCCTGTATGAACGTTCCTCCCCACAAATCCTGATTATGCATCCCTGGAGTGCCAATACGATGCCGCTAAGCTGCTCTCGCCCTGTCCCGCACCTCCCTCCTTCCCTCCCTCCCTCCCTCCCTCCCTCCCTCCCTCCCTCTGTGTTGTAAACAGCAACCTCCTAATGAAGGTTCTCATAAACACTCTGTCTTAAACAGGAATCTTTCCCAAGAGGAGTTAGATCTTTGTTTTCCCCTCCTTTGATTTTTTTAAATTAAAATTTTCTTATCTGGGATTGTTGTTTCAAACACTGCCCGTAAATCTAGTCTTGTTGAATGTGAAAAATTGGCCTGAAACAACACAAGCCTGTCCAGGCCATGTTTGGCCTTGAGACTACCTCATCCATGCGTGATGGGTCACTCGGGTGCCAGATATCTCCTTCTGAAGACATGTCAAGAGAGCGAGAGAGAGTGGGAGAGGAGGAGGGAAGAGAATGAGGGAAGTGGAGCACTGAGTGTTCTGTCATTGGCCCCCACAGTCTTGAGTGTTGAGTGTTTCCAGAGGGAGGGAGGGAAGGAGGGAGGGAGGATAAGGGGGAGAGTGGTGGATGGGTGGGTGGCTAGAAGACACCTGGCCAACTGGGGATAGCTGAGCACAGAGATCAAAGGTCACATGTACCCCCTGCTCTTGCTGGTGAGATGCCACCCGTGGCAGTGAGAGGGACTGCAGCGTGCTGTTGTTGTTGTTGTTGTTGTTGTTGTTGTTGTTGGTATCACCACCCAGTGGAGCCACAGTACAGAGTGTGTATGGAACACCGCTCCAAGGGAGAAGCTGACCTGCTATGTCATCCCATATGCTAATGAGCCCCCCCCCCACACGCCCCCCGCTCCAAAGTCTTTTTTGATGCTGACAGTGATGAGCCGATGTTTCTGCACTAATGAGGACTCCTCTGCCACGGATGACGAGGCTGACGGGACATCTTGTGCACTAAAGAGGCTCTCTTTGATATCCCCCCTTTTTCTTGACGGACTTGTCAGTTTCCTTCTGTTCTTCCTCCGGAATAGGAAACTAATGAGGGAGAATAAGCAGAGGGCCAGATTGAATGGAATGCGTCTCTCTTCTGCTTTTTGGAGTCTTTTATCTGCTGGATACCACTGCTGGGTGATATGAGAGGGAGGGAGGAAAGGAGGGAGGGAGGGAGGGTGAGAGGGTGAGAGGGAAGGAGGGAGGGAGAGAGAGAGAGAGAGAGAGAGAGAGTGGGAGCAGGGTGAGAGTGAGAGAGAGGGAGAGCGAGAGGGAGAGAAAGAGAAGAGAGGAGTGTGTGTAATCCCCCTCTCCAGTTTCTTCTTCTTCTCTGAGTACTCGTACCCCTCCTTGCGGCTGTTCGCCGGTTCCTTCACACTGGCTGAAGTCTGCTGAAATGGTTGTGTTTGTTTTAAAGGAAACGGCACACAGCTCAAGCTAAATGTAGCGTTCAGTCACTCGCTTGTGTACTCTCTCTCTCTCTCTCTCTCTCTCTCTCTCTCTCTCTCTCTCTCTCTCTTGCCGGCAACGATTTTGGCACAATTTTTCAACCACACTATAATGTATTTTTTTTTTTTTAAAGCAATTTGTTTCTCCCCTTCTCTTGATTTTTTTGGGGGGGGTATTTTAAACTTGCTTTTTTTTTTATGAATGTTTGTACTGTGCCTGCAGTGTTTTTGTTGAGAGTTGAGGTGGAGGTGACACAAGTATGGAAGATTATGTTCTTACCTACCTTTTCTTCCTACCTTTTGGTTGCTTGTCCTAACACACTCCCTCCTGACTCACACTCAGCCAAACAATGCTCCACAGTCACAGCTCCCGTGGACATCAAGCGGTGACAAATGGGACACTGTTGGCCAGGTGTGTTGCAAAGTCAATAAAAAGCCACTCGACGAGACACTCACAGAGGACTGGAGTATCTGTCTGAACACTAAAGACAGTGATTGTTTTATCACCCTCCTCCAGTAAAGACAGAGAGCTGCCATAAACCACAGCTGATAAACAATACACAATAGACTTGTGTAACTTGTAACCATGGTTTTTCTGTTTTATCCTCTTGGATGCTGGGTCAATCTGTCATGCTGTTTGAAGGTTAACACAAAGTACAGAGCACTTACCTTTTTACATAAGAGAGTCATATAATATAGAATTAATTATAATTATCCTGCCGTGTTGCATCATTCTGACAGGGTTGTTAGTCGCTAAGAATATCTGTTATTATTTGTTTTTCTCACATTTAGAAATCATTTTGTCCTTCCTTCTAGATACGTTGTTTGAAAGCCTTCTTGTATTTGTGTGTGTATGTGTGTATGTGTGTATATGTATGTGTGTGTGTGTGTGTGTGTGTGTGTGTGTGTGTGTGTCTGTGTGTGTGTCTGTGTGTGTGCGCATGTGTCATAGTGTTTGTGTTTACTGGTTTGTGTGTGTGTTTGTGTGTGTGTGAGAGTTGTCAGAGCTCTGGTAAAAGCAGTGTTTCCTGATTGCTTTCCTTGTTTACGTGGCGGTTTCCTGGGGTGCTTAGTGAGCTGTGAGGCCAAGCATGACGGCCAACACCGAGGTGGGGAAGTGATGGTGAGCTTTAACAAGTGCCTGTTGGGCTAGAGTTCAAAGGTCATCACACACACACATACACACACACACATACACACACACACCTACTACTCTGTTTTAAGGAGGATCAGCGCACTGTCTGCATGCCCCAAAGGAGCGCCTGGAATGTGTGTCTGAATAAGTGTTCCTGGCCTGGGGGCACAGAGCTCCCCCCCCCCTGCCTCCCCCCTCTCCAGCCTCCCCCATCTCCTCCACCAGCCAGCCAGCCTCCTCCTCCTCTCCCGGTGCTGTGGGGCCTCAGTCTGCTCTTGTGAATCCTGGGACCTGAAGTAAACCTCACAGCTCCTCTCAAAAGAACAACTGTCAAGTGACCCCAAACCAAACAGAGCCCCTTCAGCATTCCAACTGTCTACGCTACGCTGGGTCTGTCTGTTGATCTGGATTTACCATTAGCCTTTCAAGCTAAAGAATGCTAACCGGC
>NC_139656.1:24771707-24779207 GCF_951799395.1 Argentina silus | reverse complement strand
ACACATCAAAGAGTTCTTGAATAAAACATACTCTGGACACAGCTTTTTTTTCCCCGCTCTCCTTCTCAGAATCTCACACAGATATTCCCCTCAAAGTCCTCCGACCAAAGGGCATCACTGCGTTACCGTGCCGACCGCAGGATCAAAGGCTTTGACACAGGCTTCTGACAAATGGGAGTTGATTAACAGCTAGACCCTGACGCATCCGCGCTTCAGCATGCGAGAATAGCCCTGAATCGCTTAGCTGTGTTCATTATGATTACATTCCTTCAGCTTGCGCTGTACCCGAGATGCTTTAAAAGTACACCTCCCCTTTTCTCTCTTCTCCCTCTCCCTCTTTTTCTCTCTCTCTCTCTCTCCCTCTTTCTCTCTCTCTCTCTTTCTCTCTCTACTCCCGCTCTCTCTTCTGTCGTCTCCTCTCTCTCTCTCTCTCTCTCTCTCTCCTCTCTTTCTATCTCTCTCTCTCTCTCTCTCTCTCTCTCCCCCTCTGGTCAATGAGTATGAGAAGAGAGAGAGAGAGAGCCTTGGAAAATGAAATTATGACTACAAACGAATTAGATAATTGCATTAGAGACTCCTGTGTTCAGAGATAACAAGTGCACTGTACACTTAAGAACACAAAGACTTTGAAGAAAATATATTCATACGATTATTTATTAAGTATTCCTATAGTTTCACTCCCACGGCTATAAGCATATGGTTTTGTTTTTCCAATACAAGGTTGAAGGAAATGCGTGTTTTCCAAGATATGCCCATAATAAGGCCTTCATTTGTCAACAGTGCTAACTGCTTAGCATTTCCTCACGGGGTACTCCGGGCCTGAAACAAAAGGGAAACATTGGATCTGGCACATGACAATGTGTGTTAATTATAATGTGAAACAGGATTACAGCGAGTACAACCACCGGCACAGGAATGATAATGCTGTGTGTCTAATTACTGTGCTGAAATAAAGAACTGCTGGCACTGATACAGGATGTGTATGTCTGCATTAGGGCCTCAGTATGACTCTCTGTAGGCATAGGCTCTATCAGCATACATGCATTTTATAATCATGTGAAAGAGTGTGTGTGTATGTGTGTGCGTGTGTGCGTGTGTGCGTGTGTGCATGTGTGCGTTTGTGTGTGTGTGTGTGTGTGTGTGTGGGCATGCGTGCGTGTGTGCATGCGTGCGTGCGTGTGTGTGTTTGTGTGCGTGTGTGCGTGTGTGTGTGTTTGTTTATGTGGGGTAAATCACTTGATCTCAGTGTGTGTGTGTATGTGTGTGTCTGCGTGTGTGTCTGTGTGTGTGTTGTGTGTGTGTGTATGTGTG
Organism: Argentina silus; assembly: GCF_951799395.1. Taxonomy (NCBI): domain Eukaryota; kingdom Metazoa; phylum Chordata; class Actinopteri; order Argentiniformes; family Argentinidae; genus Argentina; species Argentina silus. The sequence goes on along the minus strand of NC_139656.1, from coordinate 24,777,896 downwards.
TATGTGTGTATGTGTGTATGTGTGTATGTGTGTGTGTGTGTGTGTGTGTGTGTGATATACGAATATGGTTTCAGAGTAGCTTCTATTTCCCCTGACTCTAATAAGTCAGTGCTGCACATACATGCTCTCTTCAAGGCCATGGTTTGTGTGTGTGTGCTTGTGTGTGTGCTTGTGTGTGTGCATGTGTATGTGTGTGTGTGTGGAGGGACCAGAGTGATCCATGAGTAGTGCTCAAGCTGGATGGGGGAGAGGAATGCATCCATATAACAATGGGATGTTTTAAAATGATTTCATGCATGGACTGGAATAGGCTCAGCATCGTCATAAGGCCACTGAAGGCTTCCATTCACACCTCAGCCATTTTGGACTCCTCTCTCAACCTCTTCTCCCCTCCCCTCCTCTCTTCTCCCCTCTCCCCCCCTCTCCCCTCCTCTCCTCTCCTGTCAGGATCCCGTCTTCGTCAGGATGACTCCCCTCCCCGGATCGTGGAGCACCCCTCTGACCTCATCGTGTCCAAGGGGGAGCCGGCCACCCTCAACTGCAAGGCGGAGGGCCGCCCCGCCCCCACGGTGGAGTGGTACAAGGACGGGGAGCGGGTGGAGACGGACCGGGACAACCCTCGCTCCCACCGCATGCTGCTGCCCAGCGGCTCCCTCTTCTTCCTGCGCATCGTCCACGGCAGACGCAGCAAGCCCGACGACGGCAGCTACGTGTGTGTGGCCCGCAACTACCTGGGCCAGGCGGTCAGCCACAACGCCTCCCTGGAAGTAGCCAGTAAGTACCGCTGCTCTCCCTGTTTGGGTGTGGGTCACAGACATGCGGCCGCTGGGGCGGCAAGGTCCTCACTCATGTTGAGGACGGCTATTTGTTTTCATTTCCAAGGATGTACATGGCAGATATGACCCTCTCAAAACATTGAGGTCAGTCAATTCTAGGCAATTATAGTACACGAAGCAGCCATTCATTAGCTTGGCTGTGCTGTCTTGGCAGTTCTTTAAAAAAGCAGAATATTCAAGGTTGCTTCACCACAGGACCCAAAACCAGACTAGCCGTGACTAGCCTTGATCCAAAATAGATGATGAGGTACTGGTCTCTGGAAGTCTTGATGATGGTGACCTGTCAAATGTGATGACAAGTACAGTGAGACACAGGCATTTTGAATCCCTAAGTAGGGCTGTGTCTAGTGGGTCATCTGAGGCCTCTAGAGGCCCGAAGCAGAGAAAGCAGACTGAGCCTAAAAAGAAATTTCAAGTGTTTACAAGGCTACACCCGAGCCTTGGTAAAGGGTACCTTCAGACTGCTCAATGACACTCGTAATTCAACTGATCCCTTACTGGACAGCTGAAACCTTCTCCCGAGCTTAGCTGTCCAACAACCTGCCTGTAGAATTTATCAGGGGGCTGCTGTTGTTGATCCATTTATCACTAGTGTTTTATTTTCTAGCCTTTCGCTGCAAAGGTCAAACAAGGTGAAATGCTATCTCTCTAGTAAAAGTCCCCCTTAATACATCTCTCCAGGTCGATAGCACATGATGAAGCAGCGTCGAATGAGTGGTTGTTTGGCTGTAAAAGGATTGAATGTCCTGTTTGATCCTCTGTGCTCCGATTTAGAACCCCCCCCCCCCCCCCTGAACTCCCCAGAGGAAGCCCTAATCTCCCCTGAGTGTATTTGTTCTGCCATTGCTATCACAGAAAAAACCCACTTATGACTGACTCCCATTTCCAAAACTGAAATAACAGCTCCAGTTTTGGACACTGTGCTAAAGGGGCTTGGCTTTTTTCCCTCTATTAGTCCTTGCTTACGGGGACTGTAAGAGTAATCCTTGTTTCAACAACTGTTGGCTGGATGACCGGGCGGCCAGGGTCAGTCACAGGGTTTAACGGGGGCTTATCTGTGGCTACAAACACCGGCGACTCCAACCCTCTCCACACTACCTGACCCCAGACCTACGACTGATCCCCTTAATGCTTTATAAAACAGGAGGGGGGTTCTCATGTACGAGCAGGACTAACAGCATATACATACATACATACATACATACATACATACATACATACATACATACACACACACATACACATACACAAGTACACACACACGTACACGTACACACACACACACACACACACACACACACACACACACACACACACACACACATACAGCTTTTCCTTTTTCTATGTAGCTGTCTTGATGTGACAGTGCTGTTATACTGCACATTCTGTTTATTTTGGAATGGGTTTTTGGTCCAGTAAGTGCAGAATGGTATATAGGCTAATGTGACCTTATATGGTCTAGTGTGACAGAGAAACATAGGCTTTGTTTGTGCTTAGTTTGCAGACTTATCCATTAGTTCCAGTGATAATTGATTCTAAATTGTTGGTGATAGTTGATCCTAACGCTAAACTAAGAGGCTTAAGCAACTCTCGTGGACATTTCCCCCCTCATTCTGATCCTTTACCCTTTTAACCCAGGAACCAAAGGGGTCTCTTAAACAGCTGAAAAAACACATTATACAGTAATGTGTCACAGCTACATGAAGACAAACAAGAAATTGTACGATCCTGCACTCTTAGGATGTCAGATAAGACCTCTGTTTTGTCTTGGGTGTTTTATTTCAGCACAATATGTTTCTCCCGCACGCACAGAGGATTTCTCACACACTGAATGCTTCTGTGTGCTCTCTTGTGCACACACACACACACACACACACAACCTTACTCTCACACACACACACATTTACACATGCCTAATGTCCCAACCCCTCCCGTTGAGTGGAAGGAATGTGTTTTTCATCAAAGCTAATTTACCGCAACCAGGACTTAATAGAAACATCAGTGAATCCAATTACACATGTATGCCCTTCATTTGATCTTTGCATGACTGGTCAGGTGACCTGCATGTAGAATTGCATGCAAACTAACTTTTCCTCACACACTAACCTACATCCAGCTGTTATCTCCACCCCCCTCACTGATCTCCACCACTGCAGTCCATTAGCTTCCACTAACCTGAACTCATTCTAGAGTCTCTCTCTCTCCCTCTTTCCAAACCCTTCGCAGAATCTTTTCTAAAAAAAAAAAGCCCATTTGTTTACTTGCCAGACTATTTGCCTTTCATTAACTCTATGTTACATGGACCTTCCCTGACGTAGTCAGTGCTCACTGTGTGGTCCTCTGACTGTCAAGGGAATAGGCTAGGGATCACAGGAGAGGACATACTGTACAACACCCCAGCCCCTCCTCTCCCTCCTCCTCTCCCTCTCTCTCTCTCTCTCTCTCCCTCTTTCCCCCCCTCTCTCCCTCTCTCTCTTTCTCTCTCTCTTCCTCTTCCCCCCCATCCCCCCCCCCCTCTCTCTCTCCCTCTCTCTTTCTCTCTCTCCCTCTTTCTCTCTTCCCCTCTCTCGGTACAGTTGCCTGTCACTCTTATCCAATAGTGGGTGAGGTAAATGAAGTTAGAACTTCACAAGGCATGCTTTAACATGCTCTGGGCACGTCCATATTGTCCCAGAACCACCTCATCTCCATGACAACATACTGTATGCTGCCACCACCCCAGTGGAGTGTGAAATAGTGTTCAGGGCGTACTATACTGTTGTCACAACACCAACAATTTACCCACGATACGATACCAGACCAAGTACCACAGTACCAAGTAGTACCATGATACCTGGGCAAATGACAGCACACTAACACAAATGAGTAAGCCTTAACAACTGAATGTGAATGAACAACAGTACCAAGATATAGGACACGGGAGAGAGAGACTCACGCACGCACGCACGCACGCACGCACGCACGCACGCACGCACGCACACAGACACACACACACACACACACCCACAGACACACATACACACACACACACAACCACACAATTGGAAACGTTAAATGAAATGCTCATGTTGGCAGCACGTATTTCATTACAGAGCAGCAGCTCGTCTGAGAACACAGTCCCGCTTCCCGCTTTTCAAAGACAGGTGCCACTTTGAGTGCTGCTTTCTCTGATAGCTTGCACAGGCTAGTCCCGTTACAGGGAAGGCTTGCTCTACCGAAAAAAAAAGAAAAAAGCTCACCCCAGAATGCCCTGCTTCCTTAAAGGGGCAATCTGGGATTCAAACAATAACAAAGTGGTCGCCCCTCCACTTTGTTGGTAAATAGCTGAGGGTTTGGGGCTACTGTAGGTTGGGAGTGGAAGTAGGCTTGGGGCTAAGATAGCAAGATGAAGTTAAGGCTGAATAAGCTGCTGAGACACTTGGAAATGTCTCATCCATTCAGGCAAAGATAACCGTGACATATCCTCATAGAAGAGTCAAACCCTCTCGAAAAAAAAACGGTTGGTGTGGAAATTCACTCTACGACCCACCTGTCAGCCATGACAGCTGTGTGCGTAGGAGTGTGTGTTTGTGTGTCTAGCAGTCCTCTGGTTTAGATGAGGGGTGACTGTGTTCCTAACAGGTGCCAGTGTTGCAGTATTTCGCTGACTCTGACCACTCTAACAGTAAAACTGTGTGTGGTGTTAAGCGTTAAGCATGCTTTCACCCGATTGTGCTCCCTGATGGTGTGGAATCTGTCAGCCTGCATCCCCAAAATACAACACAGCCAAAAGTGTGTTCGGGGGGTTGGAGGGCGGGGGTGGGGGGGTAGTGGGGGTAGTGTAGTGGAATGATGAGGCCTGGTGATCAGGGAGCAGGAGGCAGAGGGCAGCAAAGGTGAAAGGTCAGGAGCGTCAGAACATAGTGACTTGACATGCTTTGTGGGTCTCTATGGAGGGGGGTGTGTGTGTGTGGGGGACGACGACGACGACAATGGGACAATGACACTGGCAGCAGGCAGGAAGGAAAAGCGAGAGGAGAGAGAGGGAAGCACTGATAAAGGAGGGCAGAGAGGCGTGAGGAGGAGTAGAGATGGTTGTCTTCCCCCTCCGTGACAGGGACAGGGATTAACCACAGCGGGCGTGGCCCCCTCACACTCTGTGACAGGGACAGGGACAGGGATTAACGGCCCCCTCACACTCTGTGGCTGCCGGAGTCAGCCTTGGGTCCCCATCTATCACCCACTTCCTCTGAGTCGCTCCACTGCTCCACTCTGAGGAGGGAGGACGAGGACGAGGAGGGGGGGGGGGGGGAGGCTGTCGAGAGCTAGACCAAGGCCCTCTCCACACTGTCCTAAACCACTGGAGAGGTTATTTTGGGACGTGTCAGGGGTTCAAAGTTGAGCTTCTAACACAGGGTGGACAAGAAGGGCTGACTGGCTGAGTTGTGTTCTTCTCCTGATTCATCGTGGAGGGGTCGCGCTGACGCAGTGGGTCAGGCAGGGGTCACAGGGAGGTCACCCATATGTGGCAGAACAGAGTTTTCTCTGTCTTGTACTGCTGAGTTGGTGGACTGCAGGGTGCCGGGGGAGGGGGGTGCTTTTGACCCCAACTTGCTAACAGGCCTGTATGAGTTGTGAACCAACTTGTGTTAGCCTTATGTTGAGTGTGTGTACACGAATAATCTCTAGTCTCTAGAATCTGCTTTATTGTTATAAAGCCCATATGAGTTCGGACAGACAGACAGACAGACCCTGGCTGTTGGTTTATCCTATACGTTGTGTGTCTTGCTTGTACTCTGTCTCTGATGTGTGTGTGTGTGTGTGCGTGCGTGCGTGCACGTGCATGTGTGCGAGCGCGTGTGTGCGTGTGTGTGTGTTTCGTCTTTCCTGGTCACCAAGACTGTGATAGGGTGGTCCGCCACTGACCGCTCACCTCCCTAGGGGTAGCTCAGAGACCAGGCATGCAGGGGTGTGTGTGTGTGTGTGTGGGGGGGGGGGGAGTTATGGGTTTAAGGATGGAGAGTAGAGGATGATCTACAGTCGGACGTACAGGCATGTTGGTCAGAAGTTGAGCTGATTAGAGATACGACCTCTCTCCCTGCATTAGTCTCCCTTCCTCTGCTAGGTTAAGGGCAAAGCCACGGCCGCCCTTTGCTGCTAATCAAATGAGGCAAAGGTTTTGATCAGATCTTCAAATGAGTCATGGTAATTTATGAGGCCATAGATTGGATGAAAGAGCTCTCTCTGCAGGGTAACCCTGTGGGAGTGGCTCTTTGTATGAAGCTACTGCCTTGCGCTTGTTCTTTGACAGGATGAGAGGAGAAAGTCTGATGCAGAACTACAGTCGAGACTGGAAGACTCTGGCTAAGTGTGC
>NC_139656.1:24756707-24769207 GCF_951799395.1 Argentina silus | reverse complement strand
AACGGCGTTCTTGGCCATCAACACAGGGGTAGAGGGGGAAGTTAGCCCTGAGAGTATTTGACGAAGCCCCCCCAGGTTCGAACCCCCATGTGGAAAACCCAAGCTAAGTCTACCGTCAGGCCAAGAGGATGTCCTCAAGGTCTGAGGAGGGCGACATTTGAGTGTTCAGATCTCTGGTAGGGCTACCTCGTCATGAGAGAGTAGATTCCAAACCCCCTCTGCTACACGCAGAGTCTCTGAGACGTGCCATGTGGCTCTGGGCTTGTGTGGCTGTGGCGAGCTGTTGAAGATCTACAAGCTGGCACTCCTCATCTAACTGAGTGTGTGTGTGTGTGTGTGTGTGTGTGTGTGTGTGTGTGTGATAGATAGGTAGATAGGTACTTTATTGAGGGGAAATTAAGGCATTATAGCAGCTCACATTACAAACAACCAAACAACCACAAAAAAATAAAGTGACAATAGAATAATAGAATAAAATAGACATCGGAAACATTATATAGAGTAACAACAGTGCAGTATGATTTAACATCCTCCAGCCTGACTCACCCCGATCGAGCCAGCCGGAGGAGGAGTTATAGAGTCTTATTGCGGCAGGCAGAAAAGATCTCCTGTAGCGCTCCTTAGTCCAACGTGGTTGTAGTCGTCTGATGCTAAAGGAGCTTCTCTGCTCTGCCACAGTGACATGTCGGGGATGGGAGGGATTGTCCATGATGGCCAGGAGTTTGGTCCTCATCCTCCTATTGGCCACCTCCTCCACAGTGTCCAGGGTGACACCGAGGACAGAACCAGCTTTCCTAATAAGCTTGTTCAGCCTCTTGGTGTCACCTTCCTTGATGCTGCACCACCAGCATACTACCACGTACAGCACTGCACTAGCCACCACTGACTGGTAGAACATGTTCAGCAGAGTCCTGCACACGCCAAAGGACCTGAGCCTCCTCAGAAAATAAAGCCGTCTTTGTACAGGACATCTGTGTTACCAGTCCAGTCCAGTTTATTGTCCACGTGCACCCCCAGGTACTTGTAGCTCTGGACCACCTCCACGTCCTCTCCTGGATGGAAACAGAAGACAGGGTGACCCTAGTCCTCCTAAAGTCCACCACCATTTCCTTTGTCTTGGTGATATTGAGTAGCAGGTGGTTCTGCTCACACCACTCAACAAAACTGTCCACCAGTCCTCTATACTCGGTCTCCTGGCCTCCACTGACGCATCCCACAATAGCAGAATCGTCCGAGAACTTCTGCGGATGGCAAGTATCTGTGTTGTGCCTGAGGTATAGAGGGTGGAAGAGGAAGGGAAGGGAGCCAGAACTGTCCCCTGGGGGGCGCCAGTGCTGCTCACCACCCAGTCCGACACACATCCCTGCAGCCGTACAAGCCTGTTGGTTAGGTAGTTCGTAATCCAGGAAACAATGGGGGAGTCCACCTGCATCCTCAGCAGCTTATCCGCAAGTAGTAAGGGCTGTATGGTGTTCAATGCACTGGAGAAGTCAAAGAACATTACCCTCACAGTGCTGCCAGCCTTATCTAAATGGGAGTCAGATCTGTGTAGCAGGTAGATGACGGCATCATCCATACCAATGTCTACCAATGTGTGTGTGTGTGTGTGTGTGTGTGTGTCTTGTGTTTCACTGTGAGTACTGTGTGTATGGCTTGTATGTGTTGAATAAAGTGACAGCTGCTGGGTTTAGCAGGAAAGAAGGAAAAAAAAAACGACAAAATCTACATGGATGTTTGTGTTTGCAGAGAGAGAAAAGGCACCATCCATACAGTGTGAATTGCCTTAAGCCTGTGTGTGTGTGTGTGTGTGTGTGTGTGTGTGTGTGTGTGTGTGTGTGTGTGTGTGTGAGGATGATCTGTTGTTAGCCCACTGCTCATGTATGCTAGCTTTGTCTTCAACAGCCAGAGTAGTGGATTTGGAATCGAGTTGAGCAGAAAATGCTTCAAAATGTCTATTTCCTTTCCTCCTCCTCCTCCTCCTCCTCCTCCTCCTCCTCTCACTGTTGCTCCTCTCCTCTTGTGATGATAAACGGGCCGGCTGTGTGAATAGTGAATTATCAGCACAGTGGGGGTTCCTCTACATTAGGGATGTATAGAGCCCTTCTCTAAAGACGTATGGCGGGATGTGGAAGCTTTTTTTTCTTCTTTTCCTTGTCTCTTTTTGTGCCTATCTTTGGAGAATAAATTGCTGACGAGGGGAGAATGGCAGACCACAAGGGAATGGAATGGGAATTGGGTGTAGGGAAAAAAGACCAGGCTGGGGGATTCAGATCTACTCTGCCAATTAAAGCTGTGTGTGTGTGTGTGTGTGTGTGTGTGTGTGTGTGTGTGTGTGTGTGTGTGTGTGTGTGTGTGTGTGTGTGTGTGTGTGTGTGTGTGTGTGTGTGTGTGTGTGTGTGTGTGTGTGTGTGTGTGTGTGTGTGTGTGTGTGTTGCGTCTGTGTGCGTGCTCTTCTCTGTGTTTTATAGAGTGTATATAGAATATAGAGTGAATGTGTGGAAGATAGACATGCTTGGGTCTGTCACACCCAACAGCTCTTCCCTGAGTAAAGCACAGCATATAGAGTTAACCCCTTCCTGCCTCGGCATGATGTGACCCCTGCCCTTCTCAGCCTGGCTGTTGGATTGCAGAACAGGTTTGTTGTGCGTCAGGGGGGTCCCTGAGCAGATGCTGTTGGGTAAACCTCCATGTTCCCCTTTCGTCCACAATCCCCAGAAGACATTCCCACTCGTGTAATGAAGGAATGGGGATGACAAATTCCCTTACTGGCTCTCAGCTTGTGGCCCCTACATCCATCACAGCGGAGGCTAATGTATTCAGCTCTAATTGTTATCTCGGAGACACTCTTAATCTCGGCCCACTGCTCCTGTCACCAAAACCTTATTTATTGTCCCCTGCATTTGTCTTCACTCCTACATTTGTTGCCAAATGGCAATTTTTCAACCACTGTTGTCGCCTCTCCTCTCCTCTCCTCTGCCCCGGTCTCCACCCTCCCCGCCCCCTCAATTCTTACCCTGAATGGTGTTCTAGAGAAACACTGTTGTTCTACAGATAGGATGACAAGCTCACATAGGGGGTGGGGGGGGTGGGGTGTGTGTGTGGGGGGTGGGAGGTTGAAAGAGAGGTGGGTGGACAAAGGAAAGTGAGAGGATTAGAGAGAGAGAGAGTGATAAAGAGAGAGAGAGTGATATAGAGAGAGAGAGGGGGGTGGGAGGGAGGGAGAGGGAGAGGCTGCAGTAGGAGTCTGGTCAGTGTTATCAGTGCAGGCAGAAAGCTGGAGCCGGTGGTCCTGATAGGTAAGGTATCCCAGCCTGGGAAGGCCTCCCAACAGCACAAAAGAGCCACTGTAACCCTGTGTGATAGAGGTCCCTCCTTCTCCTCTCTCCACTGGAGTCTGCTGGAGAGATTACACCATGCAGAGGAGAGAGAGAGAGAGAGAGAGAGAGAGAAAAAAAAGAGAGAGAGAGAGAGAGAGAGAGAGAGAGAGAGAGAGAGAGAGAGAGAGAGAGTTTTGTAAGCTCACTCTCTGTTAGGCCACTCGCTCATTCTAGTTATTCAAGGGTTTTCATGCAATGGTCAAATAATGATAAAGTGATACAATTGCTTTTCAAATTAGTTTTGCCAGGGTGTTGGCACGCTATTGGGGTATTGGGCTTCAAAATGGCCACCCCAAGCCCTCACAGCGCGGAGGGAAGACTTCTACCACAGCCATATCCCTCTGCACTGAGAACTAAGTGTTCTTATCACTGTTCCTTTGCTCATTTCAGTCATGACCCTGTTGCCTGGCCTGCCCTACTGTCTGACTTTCCCCTTGGATGGAGAGCACTACATTTTAGCCGGTTGGTCGATCAGTACACTGGGTGGCAGTCAAGAATGCAAACAGGCAAACAGTATCTAATCAAATGCTGCACGCTATCAAATGCTCCAATATTCACTCAGGCAGTGTGCCTTGGCACCACACACTGAACGCAACATCTGTGTGTGTGTGTGTGTGTGTGTGTGCGTGTGCTCTTGTGTGTGTGTGTGCGTGTGCTCTTGTGTGTGTGTGTGTGTGTGCTCTCGTGTGTGCGTGTGCGTGTGCCTGTGTGTGTGCGTGTGTGTGTGTGTGTGTATGCTGGTGTGTGCTCCTGTTTGCCAGTGTGTGTTCACCTGCTCTAGATTAGTCACAGCTTCCTAGAACTGTAGCCAGCTAGTTTGTTACATGGGAATGCTTGCCTGCTTACAGACTGGCCTGTTGTGATAAGCTGTTGTGATTTCTGTACCCCAATGAGTTGACAAGGTTTTTACCTGGTAAATGGAAAGGATATTTTTCCAAAGAGGCCGTTCCTCTGCATCTCCCCTTGTCTGGCAGTGTGTGTGTGTGTGTGTGTGTGTGTGTGTGTGTGTGTGTGTGTGTGTGTGTCTGCGTCATCTCCCCAGCGGTCCGTGCGGTGCTGTTTGAGCAGGTGTTTATGTTTCTGTGTGATGTATGGGTGGAGAGGTGAGATAAGGGGCTGCCAGCCGCTGGCCTCTTGGCTAATCCTGCTGTCAGGCGGGAGAGGAATGGCTGTGTGTTTGTATGAGGTGTTAGGCCTTATCCATCCTCTATCTGTCACTGTGGTCCTCCACCCTCCACGGGACCCCCCCCCCCACACACACCTACACACCACCACCACTGCCACCGCCCCAGCCAGCCCCCCCCAGACCCCCAGTCTCAACAGTCAACACCAGCCCACCGTGAGTCACTGACTCCTCTTTATCTGTGGCCCGGAGGTCAAACGTTATCTCGGCTGGGGGGATCAAAGGTCGTCTGGCCTCACCTCTGTCATGGTCATTCCCATGTAAACGATCCTCCGCCCTGAGCCCTTCATGTGCCGGCTGATTATCCTTGTGCACGTTGATTATCTTGATGTACTCACTCATTATCTCTCTCTGTAAATGTTGCTTAAGTTGGTCAATCCTTGGTGAATGAGTCCCGCTGCTCTACAGAGCGGTGTAGTGGCGAGGTATTGTGTTTGAATCCCTGTTGAGTTGGCCGTGTGTGTATTCTCTAGCCTGACAGGGACAGGCAGGGATTCAACCACTCAACAGGGATTGACACAATACCTCGCCACTACACCGCTCCCTAAAACAGTATGCATTCATGCACACTGAAGAGGGAGTGTGCGTGCGTTCCCATTGTGTTTGTTCGACCTCTGGTTTGATGTGTGTATCGGTGTCTGTGATTAAAATGCAGACCTAGCAAGCTGTCATTAAGGTAATCAAAGTGCTTGTGTGATCAGGGCCAGACGGCCAATTAAATACTTACCATGCTGTGGCAAAAAACCGCATTGGAGCATTCTAAACGCACACACACCAGACACCCCAAATTACCCAGGAATTCAACCCTGTGTTTTTCACCGAGGATTTTTTTTTTTTTACACGAAAAAAAAACAAAACACTAGAACTGTCAAAACCATTGCAAGTGATCCCCTCACTACTTGACAGTCATTTATGTCCGTATTGTTAGCTTTGCAAAGTGGAATGCGGGCTCTCAATAGGCACTAATGCTGCAGCATTACGATGCTTGAGCTTCTAATGGGCAGGATGCAAAGCCGGTGGTGGCTTCCGTGCGTTGCCACGGCAACCGAGTGAGTTGTAATGCATGGAGCGGAATGAGGAACGGGAACCGTAAGCCTGCCGTTCCTCAATCCGTTCTGTGCGTTATGATGACCCCCCCGTCCTCCGATGTCTACCTCCCCCAGCCTCCACCGCTGTGCAGTCACAGTTAGCTTAACCAGACTACAGTGCCCAAAAGGCCAAAAGGGAATTTCTCGGGGGGTCATTCCCACGAGCAGATACTAATGGGAGAAAACGTTGCTGCCGGGTGTTGTTTCGTGGAAGTCATTCAGATCGAGATCCCATCATCCTCTCCCCTACGTCATTGCGTGATGTATTTTCAGTCACGCTTGAATCCCGTCTAAAGCCAACGCAGCCATTCGGGCCTTTGAAAGTGTGATCCGGAGTGATAGATGTCAGGTGGAGAGATTTAAAGGGGGATAAAATGGCTGAATTCTTTGGCCCAGAACGGTGTGTACATTGGCCCGGCCAACAGACGGAGAGGAACATTCCTTCGTCTGTCTCTTCTAGGTCAGCTCCAGTGTTCACCTCTCTGCATCCTGATTCAGACCGACGGACCCCCCCCCCCCCCACCCCACCCCCCCCCCCCCCCCTCACCCCACCCCCCCGCCAGTCCAGCCGGAGTCAAGACATCATAGCGACTATACCATGGTGCACCATGGTGGCAAGTGAGAGAGGAGAGAGTGCTCTCTGTGGGGAATAGAGTGTGTCCCTCTCCTAACAAGACACCCGAATCATACTCTTACACAAAGGGAAGAGAAGAGAGGGCAGCTGCAGTTTCCTTGGTGCAGTGGAGAGAGAACAAAAAAAAAAATCAGAGTATTTCACTGTATTGTCTCCAATGGTAGTCCACCGAGACCAAACATTCTGGCATCTCTTCCAACCGTGTGTAAGCTCAGTGATTTATAACATGCACTAGGCCAGGAGGAGAGGGGAGAGGAGAGAGGAGAGAGGGAAGAAGGAGGGGGGGTGGTGTCAGAGGAAAAGCTGGATAATTAGAGGCAGCATTCCCTTGTTCTTTTGTTCCTGCTGTTTCTTTCATTCCAAACGGTGTGTGTGTGTGTGTGTGTGTGGACAGAGATGAATAGTTCTCAGCCAGCAACCAAACTCACTGCTACTGCCAGTTTTCCATACTCTCTCTCCCCCTCTCTCTCTCTCCTCCTCTTCCTCTTTGTGGAGCATCCCTTCATCTCCCTACCCAGAGGAACACTTTGTTGTGTTTAGGCTGGTTGTTGTTGGAGCTACTGTTGTTGTTGATTTGCCAAGACTGCTAATTGAAAGCCTTGGCATCCAGGTAATGGTAATCTCCCATAAATAGCACAAAGAAGTACAAATCACCATTATAATGCTCAGATTACCTCCCACAACCCAGAAGGACAAACACACACACATACTTACACACACACACACACACACCCGAGACACACACACACACACACACACACACACACACACACACACCCGAGACACACACACCCGAGACACACACATCCACACACCCACACACACACACACACACACACACACACACACACACACACACACACACACACACCCGAGACACACACACACACACACACACACACACACACCTGAGACACACACAGAGAGAGAGAGGCTCTCCCAAATGTATTGGTTTGTTCTGTGGAAGATATAGAACCCCCCCCAGTGAGTGTCTTGGTGCGGTAGTGCGTGTGAGAGAGATGTGTGTATATGGTAGTATGTATGAGGTAGTCATAATTCAGATTCACACATCTTTTTGTTTGCCCAGAAGCCTCTTTTCCTGTCTCCCTTCGGAGCCCTCACCCCGCCCCTCCCCCTTTAAAAACCTTCCTCTCTCCTCCACGTCAAGGTCTGGAGGCTTTGTGTGTGTGTGTGAGGAGGGGGGGGGTTGTATTCCTGGAGAATGGTGTACCAGAGAGAGTGGGGGGAGAGATGGGACGAACCGCAGCAGCACATTTCTGTTTGAATCAGAGAGCTCCATTAGAGTAATTTAGTGTAGTCTTTTTGTGTTGGGGGGGGGGGGGGGATGGGGGGGGACAGAGAGTGAGCCATCTCTTATCATAAACAAACAGCAGGGAAGAACACTTGGATCTTCACAAACACACACACACACACCACAACCATCCATTAAAAACCATTAAAAAAGAAATATGCAGTTCACCTGCATGTGGAACAATACATTTTTTTGGGAAAACCACATCTTTGTTTTGGTCTTTTTGTGAGAACAAGTCACACGCTTGGCAGCATCCTTGACTATAGGTGAACATCGAATTAGGAGAGAAGACTCCAGGAGAAACCACACAACCACACAAAGAGACCTATCCAGGAAGCACGCTCTTCTTGTTCCACTGCACGTCATTGCAATCCACTCCATGAGCTGGGGAAATAGTTTACCATGAATCAGTTTATGGGCGTGGGCATGCAGGACAGTGTGTGTGTCTATTTGTGTTTGTGTGTGTGTATTTGTGTGTGGGTGTGTGTGTGTGTGTATTTGTGTGTGTGTGTGTGTGTGTGTGTGTGTGTGTGTGTATGCGTAAATATAGCATTTTGCAAGGCTGGAATTAGCTGGAATAAGAAGTCACAGCGCTGTGGGTTTGTGTTGCTCTGAACATCCTTTTCTTTAATTATCTTTCCCCTACAGACCCTCCCTACCACTCTACCTCTCTTTGTCTACCTCCCTCTCTTCCCGCTCCCAGCACCTAGTCTCTGGCTGTTTTCATTTGTGCTCTTTTGTTAAATAATTTGCCTGCGCAATAGCCTTGGGATGTCTGGAAGTAACATTAGATAAAGAGAGTTTACCACAGAGAAGGAGGGAGGAGGGAGGGAGGGAGGGAGGGAGGAGGGAGGGAGGAGAAGGGGAGTTGCTGAAGAATAGAGTTTTATATCATGGAATGTTGTGTTTTCGGGGGTTCTTTTGTGCTGTCGAGAATTGTGTCCCTTGTTGACAATGTGTGTCTCGTCTACTTTGTGATGTGTTGTGAATCCAGTCATTGTTAGTAGATGGTTAATAGTAGATGATCAGATAATGGTTTGGGGTAGAAGAATGTGCAGTCCGAGTGACTCTGTTGATAGAGGTTTAATTGATTCACTCCAATAACAATGGTGCGGCCATGGAGTTCACTTGTTTCACTGCCAGACACCCCTCCTCTCTTCTTCTCTCTGTCTGTCTGAGTGTGTGTGTGTGTGTGTGTGTCTGTGTGTGTGTGTGTCTGTGTGTGTCTGTGTGTGTGTGTGTGTGTGTGTGTGTGTGTGTGTGTGTGTGTTTGTGTCAGAGCGAGCCGGTGATGAGTGACAGGTCTGCCCTTGTCACAGCCCTTGTCACACTCAGCACCTCACAGGAAGGCCCTGACCTCCTGAACCTCTCTTTCTCTCTCTCTCTCTCTTTCTTTCTCTTTCTCTCCCTCCCTCTCTCTCTCTCTCTCTCTCTCTCTCTCTCTCTTTCTCTTTCTCTCTTTCTCTCTCTCTTTCTCTCTTTCTCTCTCTCTCTCTTTCTCTCTCTCTTTCTCTCTTTCTCTCTCTCTCTCTCTCTCTGTTTCTCTCTCTCTCTGCTGACGTTATGCTCTCATCAAGTCTCTCCTCTCCCACCTCAACCTCTCTCTCTCACCCTTAAACACACGCACACACAAACACACACATTTATTTAGATTTTCGTGAGGTCTTTAAGGGGGGCCTTCGGGGGGGGGGCCTTCGACAAATCGTCCCCCCCCCCCCCCCCCACACACACACACCTTGAGTGTGTGAGTAGTTCCCAGCCCTCTTATCAGTGTAATGTCTTTATGGTATGTCTCAGACCTGCGTCAGCAGGACCACAGGACTTAGCTGATGAAGTGTCTAGTGTGAATCTTAATCTACGAGCGCCTCTTAAGTGGGCAAGCTCACTTGTGCTGACACACAGCCCATGACCTTTGCCCTCTCTACCCGCCGCCCTCCAGCCACAGATGAGGGAGGGGGGTGGGGGGGTCCTGTCGGCACACTGTCTGGCCCCGGGGTCTGTTACCGTAGCGACGCAGCTCCGGGGCTCCCAGGACAGAGAAAGGATCAGTTGACATGACAGCTTGTCTGCAGTCCTGTCAACAACCGGGCTGCAAACCAATGATGTGGACGTGTGTGTGTGTGTGTGTCTGTGTGTGTGTGTGCAGGTGCGCACACGTGTGTGTGTGGGTATGGGCATTTGTAGTCAGGATAGCAAAGGTGATGACTGCAGTCTGCTGTTGTTGTGGCAGAATAGACATTGTCTTCCTATTGTGAAGCTGTTCACTCTGACCCTCGGAGGAACATAAAAGGGGACAGAAGGAGGCCTTACGTCTGGGATTTGACAGACATCCACAGTATTTGCCTGAGAGATCATGCAGGCAGACGGTAGACAAGCTACCAGGGCCACAAGGTGTGTGTGTGTGTGTGTGGTGGGGGCGTGTATGTGTGTGTGTGTGTGTGTGTGTGTGGGGGGGGCAAATCCAATTAGCTTTTTTTTTTATATGACTCCTCTCTCTCACCGTCCTCCCCGCCTTTAGCCTTTGTGCGCCTGACATTTTCAGGGTAAATATTTGCTGCGCTTGTTTGGCAGTGGAGGCGGTGGAGGCAGTGGAGGCGGTGGAGGCGGTGGAGGCAGTGGAGGCGGTGGAGGCTGTGGAAGGCGAGTAAGGGGGGCGCCAGGGCCCGGGTTTCCCACTGGGTCATTGACAGAGCATGAATAGAGATGTGCTGGGAGGACACTGTCACTCACACACACACTCACACACTCTGTCTCAGGCTGTCATCACTCTCTTTGTGTTATCAATCTAACTAACACATCGCCAGAACACTGCAATTATCAAACACAGCCGCTGTCTTCAGTCCCACTTAATTAAACCCTTTTCTACACGTTAATGAGTATGTTTTCATTCGATTGAAAACCCCCCCCCCCCCAAAAAAACGTTGATTTGATCGGTTGATGCGTTGTTTTTTTTCTTGCCCTGTTTGATGGGAATGTGTCACACACAGTGAGCTGGTATGACCGTCCCCATTTGTCTTGCCCTGTATCTCTTTGACTTACATCTTCGCTACCTATCCCGTCTCTCTCCCCATTCAGAGCCGGTATCAGTGAGGCTATTCTCTCCCTGTGCTCCATTGTAGCGCAGTAGGCCTAGCATAGCGTCGCGCTACATGGCAGAGGCCCAGGCTGCCTGCCTGCCTGCCTTCCTCCCTCCCTTCCTGCCTGTCTTCCTCCCTGCCTGTCTTCCTCCCTCCCTCCCTGCCTATCTTCCTCCCTGCCTGTCTTCCTCCCTGCCTGTCTTCCTCCCTGTCTGCCTGCCTGCCTGCGTGCCTCCTTGCCTGCCTGCCTTCCTCCCTCCCTCCCTCCCTCCCTGCCTGCCTGCCTGCCTGCCTGCCTGCCGTCCTCCCTCCCTCCCTGCCTGCCTGCCTGCCTGTCTGTCTTCCTCCATGCCTGCCTTCCTCTCCCTGCCTGCCTGCCTGCCTGCCTGCCTGCCTGCCTGCCTGCCTGCCTGCCTGCCTGCCTCCCTCCCTGCCTGCCTGCCTCCCTCCCTGCCTGCCTGCCTCCCTCCCTGCCTGCCTTCCTTCCTCCCTGCCTGCCTGCCTACCTGTCTGTCTTCCTCCATGCCTGCCTTCCTCTCCCTGCCTGCCTTCCTCCCTCCGTGCCTGCCTGCCTGCCTTCCTCCCTTCCTGCCTGTTCTATCTGTCTGTCTGGCTGTGTGAATGGGTTTTGTGTGCCTACACAATGGCAGGTGATAATAGGATGTGATAGAATCTGGGGCGGCGCGGGGTACTCTACAATCCTTTCTCCATTGTCCCGCTGGCTCCCTAATGGGGCTGAGGCGCTCCCCAGCCGAGCCTGCTAATCACAGGTTAATTGAGTTAATTTGGGGTGAGTGGAGATGGAGGCGGGCGCGGGGCGCTGGCGTGGGTCGTGTGGTGGTGGTGCTGCTGCTGCTACCTCCCTCTTCTGTCCCTCTGCTGTGGGCCCTGGGTTACTTACACTAATCCCCCCCCCCCCACCACCACCACCACCCTCCCAGTCAATCGAAACCTGGGTTTGTTGGGCGTAAACATCTCCACCCCGCCAACATGTCAATACCAACATCAGATGGGAGTTCAATTATTTTAGAAGAGAGGACAGCAGACAGCAGGTCTGAATGGTTCGGATACACTGGACTATGACAGTTTGAGAGTGTGTGTGCGTGTGTGCGTGTGTGCGTGCGTGCGTGCGTGCGTGCGTGTGCGTGTGTGTAATGTCAGACTCTTATGTCAACACTATCTGCTGTCATCACCTGTTCCTCTATGAAGATCACCACCAGGAATATCCTGACCCATGTGTCATATACAAAAACATAGCCAGCCACGTTCTCCACATACTGCATGATCCCTGTCTATCAGCCAGGGTAATGGGACCATGTGTGTCTCAGTGGAAGGCTGGTGGAGGTAGAAATCGGAGGACGGGCTCATTGTAATGCATGGAGCACAATGAGGAATTTCCTCATTCCTTATTCCTCCACAACCTGGTGTGTCTGTGTATGCAGCCTGCCTTTGAGCACACATACACAGAAACACACACACACACACACACACACACACACACACAGTGGTCAATGTGATTCCCCAACAGAGACTGTATTGAGAGATGTTGAGATGGTTGCAGGCGTAGTTTCAGGACCCCCCTGTGCTTGGAATTAATTTTCAGTATAAAAGTGTGTGTGTGTATGTGTGTATGTGTGTGTGTGTGTGTGTGTGTGTGTGTGTGTGTGTGTGTGTGTGTGTGTGTAGGGGGTGTGTGAGAGGGGTGTGTGTTGGTGTTGGAGGTTGAGGGTGTCTCATAGCTGTAGGGCTACACACTAATCCCCTCATTAAACCACAACGGCCAGGACCTTGCTGAGCACACACACACACACACACACACACACACACCC
>NC_139656.1:24724207-24751707 GCF_951799395.1 Argentina silus | reverse complement strand
CCTTTTCATTCTGCTCTCTCCAAAACCAATTACGTGTGCTACAAACAAATCACCTGATCAGACAAAATCATTAAGCTAGAGAGTGTTTCCCACTGCGCCGCCCGGCGTGTGTGTGTGTGCGTGTGTGTTTCTATGTCACCATGGGGAGTGTGGAACGATGAACGGATGGGAGGGTGACATAGGTGTGCGTGTGTGTGCGTGTGTGCGCATGTGTGTGCGAGTGTGTGCGTGTTTGTGTGTGTGTGTGTGTGTGTGTGTGTGTGTATGTCTGGCTGTTATGCTGTCGGAGACCATTTCCATATGTATGGACACAGGGCTAATTAAATCCACCAGCTTGCTCATTCAGCTCACTGATTGCCTGGCACCAAGTCAGAAACAGATTGGTGTGCGTATGTCTGTAAGGTAATAGACCAAGCCAGGGGAGGGTGTGTGTGTGTGTCTGTATGTAGCGTGTGTGTCTGTATGTATGTAGCGTGTGTGTTCGTGTGTGTCTGTGTCAGTGTCTGTGTCTGTGTGTCTGTGTCTTTGAGTGATGGAATGGAAAGGTGATGGGGACAGTGTACACTGTTAAGAGAGACCAAAACCTGGATGTTTGTTTGTGGTATGTAACTGACAACCTACAGGTACGGCAACTGAGGCTGTGTATGTGCCCTGTGTGGCCCCCTCCTAGGGGCTGATAGGGGGGGAGGCCCCTCTGTCACGCCAGGGAGAGAGCTTCTCCTCCCCGGGCCGGGAGACACAGCCATGCTGCTGCTAGTGTAATTGAAACAGAATGCCAGGCTGATCGTCTCTCCCTCACCCTCCAAGCGGTTCGTTCACTCAGACGTTTCTAGGTCCGTTCCCAAATGTAAACTATATATATATGTGTGCCCCCCCCCCCCCCCCCTCCTGGCTCACTCACAGCCCTTTTCCTGCTTGACAGCAGAAACAAATTATCATGTTAAGGGGGATGGCCTTAGCCTCACACTGCGCTGTGTGTGTGTGTGTGTCTATAGACTATGTGTGCGTGCTTGCGTGTAAATAAGATTGTCCATTCTTTCCATGTGGCTTTCCATGCATGAGTGTGTGGTGAGGGATGATATTATAGTCATTGTGCGTGCGTGCGTGCGTGCGTGCGTGCGTGCGTGCGTGCGTGCGTGCGCTTTCTCTGTGAGTAGGCTAATACATTTTCACATTGTGTGTGCGTCTGTTCATGTTGAAGGCATAATGTGTTTTTATGCATTTCAATGGCTGTAAATTGGTTGGTAGATTGTGTTTTATTTGTGTGTGTGTGTGTGTGTGTGTGTGTGTGTGTGTGTGTGCGCGTATGTGTGATTAGGCTGTGTACCTGCAGGTTGAGGGCTGATGTGTGTGTTTATTGGGAGAGAGGGTTAACAGGATGAAGATTTATTGTCGGGCAGGCCTGGCTGCGGTGCTCTCTCCACTCCACAGATAGATAAATAAATGTAAATTGGGTCCATTTGTCACTGCCAGGGGCTGCCTGAACTGTGGAGTACCTGGGCCAACATGACTGTGTCACTGTGCCAACATCAGGTCCTATCAGGTCCTATCACACCCCCTAGACACACACACACACACACACACACACACACACACACACACACACACACACACAGCGCTATCGGACCCCACCAGAGGAGAGAGCCAGGGAGGGTGGGAGGGTGGGGGCGGGCGGGGGGGGGTGAACTTTTGTTTGCGCACTGCTGTGTGTGTTTGTGTGTTTGCGCACCCGTGCTGCTTTGCAAGGTGTATGCATCAGTGACTTCTGCCCACTAATGAGTGTTCAGATGCTCCGCTTAATGATGATAGAAGACTGAAACCGAACCCCCGCAAGTGGTATACAGTAAATACACTCACTAAGGGCTCCAATTTGCATGGCAAAAAAGAGAGCAAAGTCAGCCATCTTTACTGTGACATTCCTGAGGCATAATACAATGGGGGGGTTTGAATAATGCAACTTGCGTTGGCATGATGGGCAAAAGACTGGTTGAATAATCGCTGTTTTCTCCAAAACATTGTTAAAGTTACACGTTACAATTAAAAATCACACTGTAGAGTGTTCTGAGTTGCTGAGGCATATTTTGCTCGATTCAGCACTATTTGCGGATGGATTAGGGAGTAGAGGAGAGAGAGGAGAGGGAGGTGCGGTCCTATGTGGTGTGTGGTATGGGGGGGAGAGAGAGAGAGAGAGAGAGAATTAACCATGGCTCTTTCACTGAAACTGGTCTTAAAGGACTTCATTCTCTCTCTCTCTGTCTCTCTCTGTCTCTGGTGTCATTGTTGGCAAGCAAAACACTCTCCTAATCTTCATAGGCCAAAGGTTCTAGCTTTGCAT
Organism: Argentina silus; assembly: GCF_951799395.1. Classification (NCBI taxonomy): domain Eukaryota; kingdom Metazoa; phylum Chordata; class Actinopteri; order Argentiniformes; family Argentinidae; genus Argentina; species Argentina silus. The sequence continues at coordinate 24,749,372 of NC_139656.1, read as the reverse complement.
ACAGTTGTTGGAGAACACCACTTGAAATTCCTTCTATCCACTCCAAAGAGCCCCAGTGACTTAGCAAAAGATATACCATGAACAGTATTTTGAGCGTGTCCCAGGGGGGGGGACCTTTTTGAATTTGTAGGCCCCTGCCGTGAGGTAACATTTACCAGTAGTTCACGTTAACACGATTTTTACACGGTTGTCTCCTCTCTCCGTGCAGCGTCTCTGGTTTTGATTTAGCCAAGTGGAGTATAAGGAGACATTTATGGACCTGAATGTTTAAGGACAAATGTTTTTTACCCCTGCTCTCTCTTTGGCTCTCTCTGAGCAGATGGTTTCGTCATGCGTTTCGGCGCCTGGCTTTCAAAGCATCAGACCTCAGTTCGTTTGTCATGACGGAGTAGTCTGTAATGTCCTCGCCATCATCGCGCTCATTTCTGTGTGTTAATGGACTTGATGTGATTCTCCTAACTAGGCTTCATACAGAGGGAGGGGTAAGGCAACCGGGCTGATTTATATATAGACGAGGACCATCTGTCTTTTGTGCCTTCATTTCTCTCGTGTTGATAATGAGCCGGAGCTGTTTTTACATCGGAGGAGGAGGGAATAAAAAAGCGGAGACAGAAGTGAAGCCACAGAGAGAGCAGCCGGGAGGTTTAGACCGGCATTCCTGAGACACTGGAGAAATGAGGAGAGAGAGAGAGAGAGAGAGAGAGGGAGAGAGATGGGGGGGGGGGGGGGGGTGGAACCGAGACCGCAACGTCAGCAGAGGAGAGGAGAGGAGGAGGGAAAAGAGGGAAAAAGAGAGGGAGAGCCATCAGAGGGAAATCTTAGCATGGGAGAGAGAGAGATGTTAGAGAGCGGTTGAAACAGAGAAGAGGAGCGGGAATAAAGGGATGTGGGAGGAGAGAGGGGCTGAGAGAGGACGAGAGCACCGCTGGAGAGAGACAAACACGGGGGGTTGGGAATGAAGGGAGAGGCAGAGAGAAGAGGGGGATTGAAGTAGGAGACAGGAAAACACTAGGGACAGTGTGTGTGTGTGTGTGTGTGTGTGTGTGTGTGTCTGTTTCTGTGTGTGTGTGTGTCTGTGTGTGTGTGTGTCTGTTTATGTGTGTGTGTGCGTGTGTTTGTCTGTGTGTGTGTGTGTGTGTGCGTGCATGCGTGTGTGTCTGTTTCTGTGTGTGTGTCTGTGTCTGTTTCTGTGTGTGTGTGTGTGTGTGTGTGTGTGTGTGTTTGTGTGGCTGCATGTTTGTGTTTGAGAGTGAGTACATTGGTGGGGGGCTGGTCAAAGTGCAGTGCTGGTGAAGAATTAGAGCAGCACAGATTGGCAGCATCTGTCCTTACTGTACACAGACACACACACACACACACACACACACACACACACACACACACACACACACACACAGCTGTAGCAGCTGCATTGGGTGTTTGGTGGGTCACATTTATAGAAAAGGAACCAATTAATAATCAGGGCACTATGCCGAGGAATCGGCTGGGAAGATCACTTCCCCTATGGGTGTTGATAAAAGAATGTGACATCTGAGTGCTTTCAGGATGTAGTCAGGGCCGGTGTACAGTATGTGAGTCAGTGAAACATTTGATTTAATATACTGGAGAAGGGTTGCCCACCTTCGGATGAGTCATAATGACAAGGCACTGTAGTCTCCATTCCTGTGGTGGGTAAATGATACTCCTCTCTTCATCAATCGAGTGTCTCCACGGAAACCGGGAGGGAAAAACACCTTGAGGCTAGCCCCAACGACACATCGGGCGGCCATGTTGACGGGAATGAAAACATTGACAGACGACTGTAAACAGCCTCCAGGGATGTGATTGTGTATCCAATCGTGTCTCTGTTGTAGGATGTACAGGATTAAAGAGAGAAGGGTTGGGTCGGTGGGGGAGGGGAGGGGAGGGAAGGGGTGGGGAGGGGGGGTTGCGGTTGGTTGGGAGGCAGGTGTGTCCTACCACAAGTATTACCAGTGTTTTTCTTCTCTAACACATCTTCCTGGAAGCGTGTCATTTAATTGCTGGGGTTTTTCAGTCATACTCCTCTCGCCCATTGGAATGTGTGAGGAATCCCATTTAAAGCCTGTGGTTGACCTTGACTTTTAAATGTAATTCAACATTACAGTGACAGAGATTAGCAGAGGTTGGAGAGGGGGTAACATAGACATTTGAATGACATATACATATATATATGCATATATTCTGGAAATGTCAACATTTCAGGGGGATTATAAAACACACGCATGATTATAAAACACACGCATGCACACACACACACACACACGTACATACACATAGCTGCATGTGCACACACACACACACACACACTTGGGAATGTCAGAATTCAAGCTTAAGCCAGTCCCAAACCGACCCTCCCCAAACGTGCACTCTTTGACCACAACTTCAAACAGAATTTGGTATCAGAAACAAGGCAGGCGAAACATCCAATATACATTTTTCATATTCACTTCTTTTTTTTCTTCTTCACACATCGTTTGTAGCTTACCACCTCCCCCCCCCCCCCCCCTCCCCCCCCCCTTCCCATACATATCCATAGACACCCTTGGAAAGAAAGATTACCCTATGGGCTGCTCTTTTAGACGTGCTTGCTGTACGATAATCAATTTGAAAGAGAGAGAGAGAGAGAGAGAGAGAGAGAGAGAGGTGAAATTATTCATCAGGGTCTCTCTGTATCAGGAGGGTGGAGGTGTGGGGGGAGGGGAGGGGAGGGGAGGAGGGCACCCTGAGATAATTAGAGGAAAAGACTGAGCTCTTGGAAAGAGAAAAAGAGAGAGAGAGAGCAAGAGAGAGAGAGAGAGAAACAGGGGGAGGGCGGAGGGGGAGATAGAGAAATAGGGGCAGAGATGATGAGGGGGGACGGGGACGGGGGGCACGGCTGGCAGAAGCAGGGTTTGTTGATACATTTGGAACACATTCTCAGGGTGCATTGCTGTTGACCTCAGCGGAGGGCTATGGCGACGTTCGGCTGCAGATTGACTGACAGTGTCAGCCGTTCTGCTGGTGGTGGACCACCTCTCACTTACACGCCTCGGCGCCTTTCCATCAGGCTCAGTGCGTGTGTGTGTGTGTGTGTGTGTGTGTGTGTGTGTGTGTGTGTGTGTAGAGGCATGAGACATACAGCTCTGTTAGAACTTGCCACGTTTGACCTTGCCCGACTCCCATTATATGTGTGTGTGTGTGTGTGTGTGTGTGTGTGTGTGTGTGTTTCTGTGTGTGTGTGTGTGTGTGTGTGTGTGTGTGTGTGTGTGTGTGTGTGTATGCATGTTATGGGGGAGGTGCATCAAGCTGCATATGCCCCTGTTCTTCTCCATAGGATCCCTACCTTGCCTTTTCCAACATTAGAATCCATTAGTTTGAAAGCCAGTCCTCTTCAGATCTTCCTTTTTCTTGTTCCCCCTCTACTCAAGATGTCAGTTAGAGAAGAGACATTGTTGATATTGGCTTCAGGAAGAAGCCAGAAACCACAGCAATATGAATGGTGTATATTTTGAGTAATAAACTGTAAAGTGAGGGTCTAATCTCAGGAGAGGTCTCCTCACAAAAGAGGTTGAGGACAGAAACCAGACACACACTGCAGAGGAAGGAGGCCTGGACAGGAGGGAGAAAGGAAACACAGTGAATAATGGGAGCCATGTGTCCTGTAGGAGGACACTTTGTCTTCATACTCTCTCTGGTCCCCCCTCTGTACATGGTGCTGTGTCCTCAGTGCGAGAAGGGAGATACACACACACACACACACACACACACACACGCATGCATGCGCACGCACGCACGCACGCACACCTCCTCCTGCCCATTGGGACCTCACTGCAGAGAGAGGGCGCTCCACACAGGTCGCCACGGCAACGCAGTTGCCTCTACCCCGAAGCCAAGAGGGCAGCCGCTGCAGAGAGGAGACACCCACCACGGGAGTTCTCTCTCTCCTCTCCTATACTCCTCCTCAATCACTCTCTCCCTGTCTCTGATTCTCAACCCTCAAATGATATATATATATACATATATACATATATACAGATAGATAGATAGATAGATAGATAGATAGATAGATAGATATAGATACAAATATATCTTATATTTCTATACAATATAAAATGTCATCTCATTCTAATAATGATAATGATACTACATCAAAGGCATATGGTGCTTTTCTAAGACCCATAGACGCTTCATACAAAGGAAGAAAAGTCCTCCGGTCCTCCCATCTCTCTCATTGTGGATGAACAGCCCTGTCTGATGCCTTGGCTGCATTGCATCTTTCAGATATCCTCTATGACCCTCCCTCTCAGTTTAAACATCCTCTATGACCCTCCCTCTCAGTTTAAATATCCTCTATGACCCTCCCTCTCAGTTTAAACATCCTCTATGACCCTCCCTCTCAGTTTAAATATCCTCTATGACCCTCCCTCTCAGTTTAAATATCCTCTATGACCCTCCCTCTCAGTTTAAACATCCTCTATGACCCTCCCTCTCAGTTTAAATATCCTCTATGACCCTCCCTCTCAGTTTAAACATCCTCTATGACCCTCCCTCTCAGTTTAAACATCCTCTATGACCCTCCCTCTCAGTTTAAACATCCTCTATGACCCTCCCTCTCATCCTCTATGACCCTCCCTCTCATCCTCTATGACCCTCCCTCTCAGTTTAAATGCGAAGCCTGAGGGTCTTGAGTATCTTATTAACAGGCTTGTCACCACAGCCTGCCTGCATCCTCATGGGCCCTTCCTCCTCCTCTTCTTCTTCTTCTTCTTCTTCTTCTTCTTCTTCTTCTTCCTCTTCTTTTTCTTCTGTCTTTTTCCACATTCCATCGCTACCCGCCCGCCTATGAATTATGAATATGAGCCGTTACCGCCGGAGTACCAGGGCTATTGAGTATTGAATAAGCAGTCCCGGCGTTTATGTGTTTTAGAGGCCACCATACACACATCTTGACAGGAGCCATTTTGCGGGGGAACTCGAGACGCTATTTAGTTTTCAGTCCCAGCGACAGACAGGCGTGAGTGGTGGAGGAGAGGAGAGAGAGAGAGAGAGAGAGGCGGAGCGGGGCGGGGTGGGGCGGGACGGGGTGACGAGTGAAGGGGGGGGGTGGGGGGTGGATATGGGGGGGGGAGACGTGACTCTGCACTGGGAGTGTGCTGTGGTTAGACAGGCCCAGAGGAGGAGGAGGAGAGGCAGGAGAGACTGAAAAGAGAGAGAGGAGAAAGAGAGGAGAGGAGACAAGGGAATCTCTCTCATGTGGCTCCAGTCTGTTCGGAGGGGGGGGGGGGGGGGGGGGGTTCAAGCTTCCTCCCACTTCAATGGGCTTCGGGGGTGGGTGAGCGGTTGGGGGGGGGGGGGCTTCTGATGCTGTGGTACAATCTACCCCCCCCCTCCTCCTGACTTAGTTCCCTCCCTCCCTCCCTCCCTCACCCATTCCTCCTCCTCCCTCCTGCTCCGGTGCAGCTCAGTCCAAACCCGACGGGGCTGCTCTCCATACACTAATACTGTGCCTGCATAGATATGTAATTACCAGACTCTGGGCTCCCGCTGAGCGGAGGAGAGAGGAAGCATAGATGTATAATTAGCAGACCCAAAAGCTCCCAGTGATAGATATGTTACTGTGAGGCCAGGCAGTTGTGTAAGTTATGAGCGTTCATCCAACGTTATGATGGAATCAATTAGGTTTCAGGACATCTAGTTCTGCTATTCTGGGATCCATTCACAGTCCTCAAGAACATTATTGGTATTCACCCATGTGTGTGCCGAGAAAATGGTTTCCTGCCCTGAAAATAATCGGTGTCGAATTTTCGTCGGGGAGTTTTCTTCGCGGAACTCATTTCCATTTATAAAGAGACAGAGAGAGAGAGAGAGAGAGAGAGAGAGAGTACAGTAACCACTGATAATCAGAATGTTTCAAACTAGCATACATTTTCCGCTGATGTGGCTGGAAGATTGCATTGTTTCAAGAGAGGCGCACCAGTGTGCTGTCAACCAGGGAAAATGATCAATTTACCACACAAAGATATTCATAGAGCCGTGCGCTCTGGAGAGAGAGCTCTGAATTATTAGCGATGTGTTTCTCCTGGAAGAAATTATGCCGATGAGATGAACACACACACACACACACACACACACACACACACACACACACACACACACACGCATACACGCGCACACACACACAGACACAGACACACATGCATACATGCGCACACACACACACACACACACACACACACACACACACACACACTCACACATAATCAAACACATCTGACATTAAGCCGCGACACCTCCTTTGGTGACCTTTCGCGTATCTCCTGTGAGAATGAGCCCTGTGATTCCCATCGAGGGATCGTCTGGGATAATGGATCCCCTGTTACCCTCATTCTGGCTGTCATCACGTAGGACACACTCAGCAACTCATGTGTGATGGTTTCAATGGTAGCCTGTGTGTGTGCGTGCGTGCGTGCGTGTGTGCGTGCGTGTGCGTGTGTGTGTGTGTTTTTATGTGTGTGCGCGTGTGTGTTTTTGTGTGTGTGCGCGTGCGTGCGTGTGTGTGTGTGTTTTTCTGTGTGTGTGTGTGTGTGTGTGTGTGTGTGTGTGTGTGTGCAAGGCTTTGTGCTGTGCTGCTGCTCTTAGCATTCTGTTATCAGTGCCTGTATCTGTGTCTGCTCTGTCTCTATCTGTCTTCAACATTGCTGCTAAGATAATTGGAATTTCCCCAGCCTTAATAATAACACGTCGTTATATTCCATTTCTTTATCTGACTGCATTGTTTGTGTTCATCAGTCAACTGTCTCACAGCGCAGAATGGAATACAATAGAACCAGACGATGCCAGCCAGAACAGCCAAAAGCTATCTAAAGCTAGCCAAAAGCTATCTAGAACTAGGCTAAAAGCTATCTCAAGCTAGCCAAAGGCTATCTAGAGCTAGCCAAAAGCTATTTGTCTCGTATGCTTTCTCCCATTGATTTATCCAAGCCTGGCTCTCCGCTGTACCCCCACTCTGCTGTTCCCCCAGCCCATACAGTAGCATCTTCCTGGGCCCAGCTTTGTGTCTGTCCCAGATTGATGACACGTGGAGGACTGTGACACCTCTGGGGGGCAGTAGAACGTGAAACACAGCAGGTGACATCCAGCACCTGGTGTGCGTGTGTGCGCGTGTGTGCGTGTGCGCGTGTGCGTGTGTGCCCGTGCCTGTGTGTGTGTGTGTGTGACAGAGTAAATATCCGTTGAGAGATGGCTCTGCCTTTTCCTCTGTCCCCTCTTGGGATTTCACTCTGCCATTTATAAAGCACTCCATATATCCAGTCCCAGTGCCTGTCTCTGGTCTCGTGCTGTTTTGATTCCATCATACACTGTATTCTCTTTGTCTCTTTGTTTCACTCTCTTTGTTTCTGTATCTCTACCTGTTTCTCTGTCTCCCCCTCTTTACCTCCCTTTTGTGTTTGTTTCCTCACGCCCCACCCTCCTCATCCTTTCCTCCTCCTCTTCCTCCTCCTCCTCCTCCTCTCCCTCTTCCTCTCCCTCCTCCTCCTCTCCCTCCTCCTCCTCCTCCTCCTCCTCCTCCCTCTCCACCATTGCTTCTCTCTGTGACCCCAGACCACCTCTCCTGGGTTTCATTCTGTATGTTTTTATCTACCTCTCCATACTCTTTTGTCTTGCTCTCGCAAACAAAGGACAGGTAGGAAACAATGCACACTTTCCACATCAACTCGACCTTACAAAGAGATAGAGAGCCCTCAGTAGGAATAATATGCACACAGCCTGCGGTTCCCTTCTCTCCTGTGGGGGTAGACAGTTCATTCAGTATGCTTATTTAAATCTTGGCCCGGGCCCGGCCAGCCCAGATCCAGTCTGTTGCCGCTGGGCGCTTTTATGCTCTAATGAAGGTTCGGCGAGGTCAGATCGTCTATGGTTATTTTGCATACATGTTTTTCTTTTTTTTTAAAGGTTCCTTTGTTTTGTACTTAACAAAGCCCACACAAGTATTTTCTCTCTCTCTCTCTCTCTCTCTCTCTCTCTCTCTCTCTCCTTCTCTCCCTCTCGCCAGAGAGTGCTGTTCACACACATAAACATCCAAGAAAATGGTAGCCAACAGCTGTAAAACTGGTGAAAACCCTGGAAAATATGCTTTAGAGGTCTCTGCATGAATATGCTTGTTCACACCAACTCTCCCTCTTTCTCTCTCTCTCTCCCTACCTCTTTCTCTCTCCCTCCCTCTCTCTCTCTCTCCCTCTCTCCCTCTCTCTCTCACTCTCTCTCTCTCCGTTATTTTTTTTACCCACATTTTATCCTCTTGTTAATGCTCCCAATTACTCTCCCAAATAGTACCAGCGCTGTGCCGTATGGCGCGCTTATTGAAATGGTAATGGCGCCATCTCAAAGTGCTGCTCTTTCATTCACGGGGCTCTAAGTGGATTTATTCATGACAATTTACCGCTCTCACGCCGGATTATTCTAATGAGGGGGTTAAGGGGTGGCGCGTGCGTTGGCCTTTCTCTGCTTTGATGCAGGGAGCTCTGGGTCCTGTGGGGCCCCCGCCATGTTTTCCGGTCCCCTGCCAGGGGAGGCCGGTGAAAGGTAGACATCGGGGGGGGCGGGGTGGGGGGCTCATTGTAATGCACGGAATGGAACGAGGAAAGGTGTCAAACCACCATTCCGTGCATTGCAATGAGCCCGTCTTGCGCGGAATGGTATCAAACACATTCTTTTTTCAGAGGCCAGAGAGAGAGAGAGAAGAAAACATCAACATCTTCTTTCAAACTAACTCTACTGCAGAATATCCGCCTGCTTTTCCTCTCTCAAGGGCATCGTCTCCCAGAACCAAGCCGCTGCTTCTTTTCTATTACTTGGCAGCGACTCGGTATGAAAACCGCAAGAACATTCACCCGCTCACCAACCAACTGCCCCCCCCCCCCTCCTGGCCCCCCTCCTGGTCCCCCTCCAGGTCCCCCTCCTGGTCTCCCCCCTCTCTGTGTACCGTTCCTCATTCCGTTCCATGCATTACAATGAGCCTGTCCTCCGATGTCGACCTCCACCCAGCCACACACAAGCCACTTCCGCTCAGGCACTAGATGAGTTCTGAATACACATACGCTATACCACACAACTCTACCAACACCAGGACTCCTTTGTTTCAACCAACAAGCTCAACACGATGGGACTTCTAAGTGGTCAGCGCTCAGGTAAGAATTCTAAAACGACCGAGGCTATCGCGGTTGAGCGGCGAAGCTCGCGTCTCGTCTCAGCGTGAGAGAACACGCTTCCTCTTCTGCGCGTCTCCGCAGGATCCCGTGTCCTCCTGTGGCTCAGTTTTTAGAGCATGGAGCTAATGATGCTGAGGTTGAGGGTTCGATTCCCGCTGGGACCATTTATACTGAAACGCGTGCACTCACTACGATGTAAGGCGCTTTGGATAAAAGCGTCAGCTCAATGGCATATATCATTATTATTATTATGACGTCCCTCAGATAGCCATCAGCACTCTCTCGTATGTAGGTCACTGTGCCCCTAGCTCACCGTACCTGTCTGGTACTCACTGTCAAGCCTCTCACCAGTGGCCATATCCTCTTGTAATTCCTCCCTCTCTGTCTCATGTTTCTCTCTCTCTTCCCAGCCATGGTTGAGGTAGCTGCCACACTTTCCCCATCATCACTCATCACCGTACACAGCAGTGTGAGGTTGGTGGAGGGTTGGTTTGATACATTCCTCATTCCATTCCATCCGTGTACTGGGGAGCTCCGTCCTCCGATTTCTCCCTCCACCACCAGCCTCCCCCCTGGTACACATGCAGGAATCCAGTGCTTGTGTGCAGTAATCAAAGACAGAGGGTAGAAGGCAGGCCTGTGTGCTGTTATCGTACCCAGGGAGATACACACTCTGTGTGGGCAGAGGGTCATGCAGGCAGGCAGGCTGGCAGGCAGGCTGTGGATGTGCTAGTCGAGCCTGTTGGCGCTTGTAACTGTTTCATGCCAGTGCTTTAGTTCAGGGTCCACAGTGAGGACAAGTAGCTTTGATATAGGGGCATGATGATGTATCTGTGTGTGCGTGTGTGCGTGTGTGCATGTGTGCGTGCGTGTGCGTGTAGTGTGTGTGTGTGTGTGTGTGTGTGTGCGTGCGTGTGTACGCACGGGTGTGCGCGTGTGTGTGTGTGTGTAACAACAGAGGGAGCTTGTTCTCCCTCGCTGAGGCAGAGGACACAGATTGAGGGAGGGAGGGAGACCGGGGGGTGGGAGGGGGTGGGGTGGATGGAGAGAGGCTGGGAGGGGGGTACAGGGAGGGCGGTAGGTTGGTGAGCGGGTGAATGTTCCTGTGGTTTTCATCCCAAGTCGCTGCCAAGTAATTGAAAAGAAGCAGCGGCTTGGTTCTGGGAGACGATGCCCTTGAGAGAGGAAAAGCAGGCGGATGTTCTGCAGTAGAGTTAGTTTGAAATAAAAATGGTCTCTTTTTAAAAAAAATAAAGTTTTATTTCTCCACTCTCTGGCCTGGGAGGAGGAAGGGAGACAGAGAGAAATAATGGCTGAGATAAAGGGAACAGACAAGACATTGTGTTTGAGCAGTGTGTGCTCCTGTCAGATCCATTACGGGGACTTGTGACTGGGCGGCCCATGCGGCAGGGTATCTGCAATTGGGTAATAAGAGCTCTCTCTCTCACTGCTCTTTCTCTCTCTCTCTCTCGCTCTCTTTCTCTTTCTCTCTCACTGCTCTCCCTCTCTCCCCTTCTTTCTCTCTCCCTCTCTTTCTGCCCCGTGGAAGCCCAACAGAGGCTGGAACAAGCTATTTAAATGTTATTTTTGCACGTGAGGTCCTCGGTGTGTAGAGAGGCCATCCAGCGGAGCGTAGTGGACAGGGATGGGTTGTCTCTGTCAGGAAGGCAGGCTGACCTGTGGGCTGAGCTGTAACAGGGTCAGAGTGGACACAAAGTACAGTCCCAACCTCCACTGAAGACGCTCTCCCTTGTCTCTCGTCTCTCTCTCTTTGCAGACAGCAGAGCCCCTGTTGAATGAATGATGCATCGACCAATTGCAGCCTAAACACTGTGACTGTATTTCTGTTTGTCTGGAGTCAGTCAATTTGTCTGCCTGTCTGCCTGTCTGTCTGTCTGTCTGTCTGTTTTCCTGTCTGTCTGTCTGTCTGTCTGTCTGTCTGTCTGTCTGTCTGTCTGTCTGTCTGTCTGCCTGTCTGTCTGCCTGTCTACTGTATACTGTAGCCTTCTCCCTTTTGGCTCTTTGCCTCTCTTCATCCTCTCAGACACACTTTGTCTACGGCCTTGTCTGCGTCTCCTACTCTGCATTCTGAGTGCCGGTACCGTCCTGGAGAGCTCATCAGTCATCCATTGTGTGTGTGTGTGTGTGTGTGTGTGTGTGTGTGTGTGTGTGTGTCTCATAACATGCTGTGTGTAGAAGGAGCTCTTTCAGTCCGCCTGGCCTCGGCACCTCTCCGACTCTGCTCAGAACAGAAGGTTGCACTAGGCAACGGGGACACTGTGGAAAAGGGACATTTATCCAGCTACAGGACTACAGCTCCTCCATATGGGCAACAGTGGAGGCCGGGTGGAGGTAGACATCGGAGGACAGGCTCATTGTAATGTGTGGAGCGGGAATGAGGAACGGTATCCAACACCGGTGTGTTTGTTACCGTTCCTTGTTCCGTTCCGTGCATTGCAATGAGTCCTCCGATGTCTACCTCCACCCGGCCTCCTCCCCCTGATGGGAAAATCATATGGGAGTAATCTCTGGATTGTAGAAACATGGTCTCCCTCTGGAAAAACAAAAAAACAAAAAAAACAAGTTCAGGTTATATTGAGCCCTAGGCCTGCATCTGTCAAAGTGATTTTATACAAGGCGTCTGGCTGCAACCTAAGCCCACTACTATCACTCTATCGAGTTTCCAAGCACACAGTCTGTATTTCACACCGCGCGCGCACGTGCGTGATGCGTGCGTGTGCGTGTGTGTGATTTAGTGATGGCTCAGGTTATCAAGACAATGCCAGCTCCGGTTTCAGCTCCTTCACACCTGAAAAGCTCTTTACCGCAGAGACCAGCTGACATGATACCACATCCCCCCTGAGGGGAGTGAAGGCGTGCTCGCTCTGTGTGTCCTCGCCGGCTCTCCGTCCTCACCTCACCGGCTCGCTCAGTGTGGCTGCCACAGGTGGACTCCATTGTGTGTCAGAGCAGGTGTGCCTGGGGGCCTCCTCAGAGACCTATGGGGGCCTGTCTCAACCACAGAGATGGATCTGCAGGTGGGTCTGCTACAGAATGGAGAGAAGGAGAAGAAAGACTTGCATTGAAAGAGGGGAGTGAATAGGGGTGTATAGAGAAGCGGAGGAATGACTGGTTGGTAAACAGAACATGGCAGCAATGAGTGGAACCTTTCTTTTTCATTTTCAATTTCCTGAACAGTTTATTTGTGTGTGTGTGTGTCTGCCTGTGTGTGCGTGTGTGTGTGCGTGCGTGTGCGTGTGTGCGTGTCAGAGTGCGTGTGTGCGTGTCAGAGTGTGTGTGTGTGTGTGTGTCAGAGTGTGTTTCCCTATGTTATTGTTTGAAGAGCCCTCACAGTGCTCTGTGTGGCCATGTTGCTGTTATCTCTTCTTATTTGTGCATTTCCCACTACCTCAAAGCCAACCGGAGGCATCTTCCCTGTGTTCCTTCGCCAGAGGCCGCCTGTAGCACCCTCCTGTTTACACACAAACTAATCATAACAAAGGACAGTTTGGCGATCTGCATCGCACGCTGCCCCTATGGCGGCCACCAGCATGCTGTCACAGGACTCTCTGCCCTCCATGGACTACAATGTAGCTTTATTCACAAGCTCACCTTATCGCTTGTTCCGTTGTCATGTATCGCTTAGTCTGTTGTCAACGCCAAACGCAAGCACAGAGGGCCTCTCTGGTCTGGTCTGGTCTGGTCTGTCTCTCTCCCCCATCAAAGTACTCGTACAAGTTCTGCATATCAAAGCGTTAGGCCTTCTTTGGGAGTTTTCTTTTTTTCCAAATTATACATTGAAGTGTGCTGTATACGGCATCTGCCTGGAATGGAAAATGCAATATTGAGCCTCCCGGCCCTGTGTGGGTGATAAATATATAGATCTCCAGGGACAGCCTGTGTGTTGGCATGACGCAGTACAGTAGCAGTCGACTCTAGCTTTTACTGCCTACTGCTCCTGCTCTCCGAGGAAATGACGATAAGTTATGTGTGGGAATGTTTTCACAGAAAACAGTAGCAAAGAAACCTATAAAACAAAAGTGCAATGTGGGTGTGTGTGCCTATGTGCGTGCGTGTGTGTGTGTGTGTGTGTGTGTGTGTGTGTGTGTGTGTGTGTGTGTGTGTGTGTGTGTGCGCGCCTGTGTGTGTATATGTAGTGTGTGTGTGTGTCTTCTACTCCATACACATCCCTCCCTCTCTTATTGATAACAATCTCTACAATCCGTAAGCGTTGTCAGGAGTATTAGGTCTTCAGTCATCCTGGCATTTTAAATGGTGATTTTATGACGACTCCCATATATATCAGAGCAGAAGATCCCCTCTCCTCAAACCATCCATCTTTCTCCCCCTCATGCCTCTCCTTGATGACAGCCAGGGATGTATTTTGGCAGATATATGAGTGGGTATTTAGAGGGGTATTGGTCTTTGGATATTCCTAAACAGAGAAACCCAACCGTGGAAACCGGTTGAGTGTCGTCGCCCCCCCCCCCCCCATCTCTCTCTCTGTTCACTCCTCTATTCTCTCCTTCCATCCAAACTCCTTCTTTTGTTTTCTGTTCTTCCAACAGCACGCTATGGGGAGGTTATCGGCAGGGTGAAATCTAAGCAGCCATAACGAAAGTACTAAAGTATGAGAGATGTGCTGTATTATAATATCCCATCTGCTCTCTCTCTCTCTCTCTCTCTCTCTCTCTCTCTCTCTCTCTCTCTCTCTCTCTCTCTCTCTCTCTCCACTGAGTCCATGTCTTAACACAGCCATAACTGGATCCAGTTACTCTACAGGTCTTCACATTAGAACACTGATGTAATGCCAGATTTTTCCTCTTTCACAGAACACTGCCAGCGCCCTGCCCTAATCTTCCACGCTCTCTCTCTCTCTCTCTCTCTCTCTCTCACACACACACACCCACACACTATCTCTCTCACTTTCTCTCCCTCTATCCCTCCCTCTCTCTCTCTCCTCTCCTGTCCATCACTCTGGTCTTCTCTCTCTGTTGTCTTGTGTAGAGCTGTGGCATCTTCCCCAGTGCAGAGCTGGATGAGTGGAGGAGATGAAAGCGTGGGTTACACAACCCTTTTTAGCTGGCTTTAATGTCTCCCCATCGCTGACGCTCCACACACACACATCAGGGGGATTAGAGTGTCAGGAAGGCCAGACATACAGGGGCTGATGAGGCAGCTTGGAGATTTGCTATGGTTCATCTGTACGTACGCGCGTACATTACGACACACACACATGCACACACACACACACACACGCACGCATGCGCACATGCACGCATGCACACACACATGCACGCACACACACGCACGCGTGCTCATACACACACACACACAGACGCACGCACGCACGCACACGCACGCACACACGCACACACACACACCCTGTCATGGCAATGAACAAAAAATCCCAAAAATCCTCTCAGATGTGTCGGGCATGTATGGTCTGTGCCCCTTCACATTCTCTGTCGTCTCAAGCTGGACGTTCTAGAGGAGAGCTCGTCCTTAGCTGTCACACTGGGAACGATATGGAACCAATAGAGCCTTTGAGCTGGGTTGACTTTCTAATGGATTTAAGGATGTGTGAGGAGGCCAATGTGGAGGCCTGGGTTTCGCCTGTCTCTCCCCCTCATCTCTGCTCACCACAACTGACTCCTGCAGAGGGGAGTTGCCTACTGCTGGGAGAGAGAGAGAGAGGGAGGGAGAGAGAGGGAGAGAGAGAGAGAGAGAGAGAGGAGGGGACACATAAAGAGACAGAGACAGGAAGGAGTTAGAGAGAGAGAGAGAAAGGAGAGGCAGTTAGAGATTTGAGGGAAGGGGGGGGAACTAGTTCACTGCCAGAATAACCGGGGGCTTTAGCTCTGTGAGTGCACACCGGCGCTGAGTTAAGCAGCTTTCTGAACATCAGCTGGATTTATAGACGTGTGTGCAACATGTGTTTGCCCAGGGACTCTCTTTTTTTTCGGGGGGGTGTTTGTAAGTCAAACAGCCCACGGAGGATGTAGAGAAATTTCTGTTGCCCTTAGAAACAGTTTGGAACAGCATTTTGTATGCATACATGTGTGTGTGTGTTGTGTAGTCCCTACGGGGGTCTTTATGAGTCTGGGATAATCCATGCATGCTTATTTGTATGTGCTCTATCTCTGTTTTATTGGATTTACTTCACCCCCAGTTCACATCATGCTGGTTCCATGGGCTTGATGCCTGCTGGGGAGGCCTGGTGTGTGTGTGTATGTCTGTGTGTAGTGTGTGTGTGTGTGTGTGTGTGTGTGTGTGTATGTGTGTGTGTGAGGTGTGTGTGGAGCAGCTGCATCTCCTGAAGCGCTCTCTCTCCCCAGAGCCCCCTGTTAAGAGAGCATGGAGGAGGGAGAGAGAGATGGATGGAGGTAGAGATGGAGAACGGGGGGAGGAAGAGGTCAAGAGAGAGATTGTGAGAAAAGGGAGGATTTCAGCTCTGTTGGGACTTTAGACATATCTGGATTCTGAGGTTAAGGTGGGATATTATATCCATATATGCAGGTCTTTTTACAATACCAAGCCCTAGGATATTTTCATATTACCAGGCAGGGTTAGGTCTGAGCTGAAATGAATATATTTGAAGAACTTTTTTCCTGTGGTTTTTTTTTTTTGGGAGGGGGGGGGGGGGTTCACTAGTGGAATATATGCCCTGCCAGTGTCCTATCCTAGTTGAAGGAGTACCATGGAACACTCTCCAAAACCATAATATCAGGGTCTGCCAGAGCATAATCTCTCTCTCTAACTTCCTCTGCTTCCCTCCCTTTGCGGTATGGTGTGGTGATGACTTGCATAAGCCATAATAACACGCCGCAGCCCCCCCCTGCCCCCCCCCCCCGCCGATCACCACAGCCAAACCAGAAGGCACCAGGGGAGCGCCATTAGACCAAGCAAAGCTTCCATGCCCATGCTCTATTTCTGAAATCACATGCTGACCCACACCGATTTCTGCTGATGCTTTAATAAGCAGAAAAAAAGAAGTTGGAGTACGCAGTATGTTCACATGATAAAGAAATATGGACTGTTTAAACAAAACACTGAATACATGACGTGAGATACCGTAAACAATTACTGTTTATAGACTGGAAAACACAGTGGAGTGTAAAGTGGAGTGGACTTACATAGTTGAGTGAAATATTGTGTTATCGTTAAGCATACAAAATATGTTTTTGTAGTGTCGACACATTTCAGTTCTCGGACTCCCCCCCCCCCACACATCCCCCGTGGGCTATTTGACTTACAACCCCCACTCCCCCCGGCATTGGGCCATGCCAACAGGTCTGTGTTCTGTCATAAAAAAATGGAAGTGGCAAAGTAGTGAATGGAAGTGTAGAGTCAATGATTTGTTTTTCTTCCTCATACAGTACATGTATATTTGTAATAAAGCGGTGGTTTTAGTGTGCCCTCTGAGGGAGGAAACAGGCCAGCTGTGCTGAGAGGCTGTGAAGGGTGGGATTGTTTGGCCAACCTTGGTCATACCTATGGTAATGCAGTCTCCCTGTCCCTGCAGGCAGGGGTTAGTTCTGGGGGTCCACGTCCCTCTAGGCTTTCTATTGAAGGAGGTGTGGGTACATAGAGAGGAAAGGAGGGTGGGGGTGGTAGTGGGGTGGTGGGGGGGTGGAGGTGGGGGGGGGGGGGTGTACTGAAGTTTCGGGGGCCCAGGGTTGACATTCCTCTCTTGGCCAAAGTGCTCCCTTTCCGCTGGCCCTGGCTGCCTCTCCACAGCCCTCCAATTAAAAAAGAGTCTGTTTATTTAAACGTGGAGGTGCCAAGTCTGTCAAAAAGTCTACCCACTAGCCGAGCACTCCTCAGGACCTGATGAGAAGGGTTTTTCAGAGAAAATAAACATGTGCAGATCAATGGGTCGTCTGTGTGTGTGTGCGTCTGTGTGCGCCCATGTGTGTGCATACGTGTGTGTGTGTGTGTGTGTCCCCGTGCGTGTGTGTGTGTGAGAGCGGGCAGAGAGAGGGTGGGGAGGTTAATGTCGAGTACTACGTCTGGTTTCCAGGGGAACAGGAGATAGGCTGCTGATGGTTTTGGGCTCCACTTCAGTCAGCTTGTGAACTGCCATAGGCCCTCCCCCTCCCGGTGTTGATTGGCACTGTGACCGGTGGCACCATGCCATCACCAACTGGTGCAGCACGGTGCAATACAGGGAAGCCATCTGCTATTGGGACACAGCGGCACGACGGTACTAGAGACGGAACGCTGCAGACAGAGGGGGGAAGTGAGCCTGTGCTCTCTGGTGGAAGCTTCCGTGATTCTAACCAGTAGGGTGGCAAAATGATCTTATTAGAAGTTGGCTTGTGTTGGAGAACAGAACAGATTGTGTTTCTGGTCCAAGTGACTCACCTCTCGGTGTCACCTCTCCGGTTAGTTGAAGTCACCTTTGTATGACTGAACATGGGCAGACAGCTGGGGGAGAGTTGTAGGTCATTGTCTCCGCGGTTCACCGCGCTGCTCAAACAACGGCGCGTCATTTGGACAAGGACTACTGTGTCGTCGGACCGATATCTCTCAGCCTGGAAGAGGATAGCTTGTGTATGGAAATACAATTCTGCTTGATGATGCCAAATGTTCACCCCCCCACCCCGTAGTTCTCTGAGGTCTCATGACCAGCAGGTGTGTGTGTGTGTGTGTGTGTGTGTGAGAGTGAGTGAGTGAGTGAGTGAGTGAGTGAGTGAGTGAGTGAGTGAGTGAGTGAGTGAGTGAGTGAGTGAGTGAGTGTGTGTGTATGTGTGTGTGTGTGTGCTCTTTACGGTAGCTTGTACTCTTGGGGGGGAAGCCCATTCATTTTTAAAGGAATCTCTCTCTGGCTGACTGCCCATGCTATGACATGTCTGCCTGAGGTCCTGACAGGTTCCCAGTGAGTGTCCTGGCCCTGTGAACCCCAACTCTGTTGTCGTGACATCCCACGGTCTGCACTCCTAGCGCCTACAGCGCAGAGCGCTGGTACCACACCCTTCGTTTGGCAGCTACTGGATGTTTTACCATAGTAATAGTGTAGTATTACAGTCGCTATTTAGGTTCATCGCTGCAATGATAATGACGGTGATGAAGAGGATGACGACAATGATGATGATGATGATGATGATCTCCCTGCAGAGGTTGCGTCTGCCTTGCTGTCTAATCATACATTACGAGTGGACACGAACAAACAACATTTTCCCACAGGAGGTCTGCGTTTAAAAAAAAAGAAAAAAAAAGACGAAGAAGAAGAAGAAGAAAAACAGGATGAAGACAAAATGGGAGGGAAGAGCGCAGGATTAGCTTTGGCTTGTGGTTACCCGGGCAGGCAGGCAGCCCCTCTGGCAAACACATGCTCTGATGATGCAGTGGGATTGAGAGAGGGGCTCAGCGTGCCCCTTGTCTGTGGGCTTCAGTGTGCCCCCCCTGCTGCGGGCCTTGTGTAGGGAGGATTACTGGTGCTCTGCTGTGGTGCTTGTAGCTGGATCCTTAGGCTGCAGGCTGGGCAGGCAGGGCAGGCTGGGCAGGCTGGGCAGGCTGGGCTCCATCGGGCCCCAGCAGTCAGACACCGTCAGATCCAGGGTTAAAGCACCGTGGCCAGGGGCTTCTCCTTTGAAGTGGGCTGTGTGGGATTCTGAGCTGGAGGGAGGGATCAGATGGAGAGAGAGAGAGAGAGGGGGGGGGGGGGGAGGAGGAGGAGGGGGAGGGGGAGGGAGCAGGAGGTGCAGGGCTCAGCGGACAGGCCTGCAGGCTAGCTGGATAGCTTCAATATGGGAGCACTCGCAGGAGCTGTACGCCAAACGTCACTGAGCTCTCCCTCTGCTCTCTTTCCATCTGTCTCTTCCTCCCTTCTCTCTCTCTTCCTCTCTCTTTTCTCTCTCTCTCTCTCTCTCTCCCTCTGCTCTCTTTCCATCTGTCTCTCCCTCCCTTCTCTCTCTCTTCCTCTCTCTTCTTCTCTCTCTCTCTCTCTCTCTCTCTCTCTACTGTCTCTCCATCTGTCTTCTCCCTTCTCTCCCGCTCTCTACACCCCCCCCCCCCCCCCCCACACACACACACACACACACACTCCATATTTCTGCATGCCGAGAGAGGTCCCTGTATGGATCCCTGCTGGTTTGGGGGGATTTAGGGGCAGACAGCGGTGTCAGTTACACTGTTTCAAGGAAGGAGACTGTCAGGATTAGCTTACCAAAAAACGAGGAGAAGAGGAATTACATGGGGCTGATGGATGAGAGAGAGAGAGAGACAATGTAAACGGAGAGGGAGGAAGTGGAGACGGGTGAGAAAGAGGGGGAGGGAAACTATTTGAGCAGATTGTGTTTTCGCGTGTTTGTGTGCGTGTGTTTGTGTGTGTGTGTGTTTTTGTATATGTGTGTCTGTGTGTGTGTGTGTGTGTGTGGTGTGTGTGTGTGGTGTGTTTGTGTATGTGTGTGTGTGTCTGTGTGTGTGTGTGTGGTGTGTGCGGTGTGTGCGTGTGTGTGAATGTGTGTTTGTGCGTATGAACTGTGTACACACAGTCGCCTCTAAATTATCCACTGAAATAGCACATCGTGTTCCTCGCAACTAAACAGCAATACTTCAAGCACATGTTCCAGGTTGTTTGTGTGCGAAACACTACATAATTTTTACGACACTCGAAACACTACCAGACTTCTCACACACCAAGCGTGTTCTCATGGTCCCATATTTTCCTGTGTAGAGTAACTGCAGCCATGTTTTTGTGTCCCACAAGGAATGCCTTTTATCATGTGACATGGGATGAAGGGAGGGGGGGGGGGGGGGGGGGGGGGGGGATGTCGGGGAGGGGGGGAGGTGGGGGGGGGGGGGCTGGCTCAGACAGCTGTTTCCCATCAGCCCCTAGTCAGTCAGCTGCAGGACTGCAGACTGTAGTCATCCAGTCTTATCCCTGCTCTGCGGTTCAGAAGGGGAGCCAGGGTTTAGCAGATGAGAGAGAGCGAACCCCCCCCCCCCCCCCCCCCCCCCCCCCACCCCATTCCACCCCAGCCCCCCCCCCCCCCCCCCCCCCGAAAAAAAGAGAGCGGGGCCCGAAAATGCCTTCCAATTAGAGGGGTCATCCCAATTTGTTCTCCCATGTCCGTGCCATGCTCATCGGGCGTCTTCGCCCACCCTCCTGCCCCTGTGTGCGACGTGCAAATCCAGCGAGAGGCCTGAGAGGGCCGGGGCCATCTGGGAGTGATTACCGCTGTTGTATTTTCTCATTGTTTTCTCGTCTGCTCTCTCTCTCTTTCTCTCTCTCTCTCTCTCTCTCCCTCTCTGTCGCTCGGGCTCTGGTCGGCTCAGCTCTCCTCGTTGGCGGAGATCCCCTGGCCTGTTCAGGATTTAAGCCCTGTGTTATTTATGACTGGTAATGCTTGGCAGCAGTCACTGGTGTGCAGGCCGCCAAATTAGCACAATTTACCCGCCTCATCAGAAGCAGGAGTCTGCTCAGCGATACGGAAAGAGAGAGATTTTAATCTTTGCTCTGTCGCTCTCTCTCTCTGCTCTCTCTCTCTCTCTTTCTCTCTCACTTTCGTTCTCGCTGGCTCTCTCTCTCTCTCTGTTTCTCTCTCCTTCTATCTATCTCTTTCCCTCTCTCTCTCTTTTTCTCTGTCTTCTTTCCCTCTCTGCCCCCCCATTCCTCTCTCTCTCTCTCTCTCTCTCTCTCTCGCCCTCTCTATCTCTTTCTCCCTCCTCTCTTGTTATCCCATAGCCTCCATTTGTCCCCCTCTTTCTCTCTCTCTCTCTCTATCTCTCTCTCTCTCTCTCTCTCTTTTTTGCCCAGTTATTCCCCTGCGTCTCATCTTCTCTAATTTCTAATTTAACCACGGCTCCAGCTAGCGTGTAAAGACCTAAGATTACAACCAGTCTACTTATTGACGGAGACGAAACGACAATTTTGGAGCATGTTAGCGGGGTTCTGGAGTGTTCTGCCACTAATCACATCTCTCCTCCTCGTGATGCTGGGAGCTGGCGGTGGAGACAGGAAGGGTTTGTCTGTGGTCAAGCCCCTGACCAGAAAAAAAAGGCCTATTCTGCCTGCCTGGTCTGGTGCAGATGTGAGTTTTCTTTGTCTCCGGTTCAGCCCGTGGCTCTCAGCCCCTCTCAGAACAGTACAGTCCACGAGTTCTAGAACTGCGGTAGTGGTAGTTTTCCATTTCCTCCTCCTCCTCCTCCTCTTCCTTCTCCACGGCCTAGCTCACTCTGTCTCTCCTGTCTGGGGCGGCGGTGTGGTAGCGACGTGCCGTCTTCATTACTGTCACAGGCATCAGGACAGACAGGAGCTGGGTTCTAATTTGACGTCTCAGCAGCTGGTCTCAATATCCCTCATTCACAAAAAAAGTTGAAAGTATATACAGTACAGGGGTAGGAGAAAGAGAGAGAGAGAGAGAGAGAGAGAGAGAGAGAGAAATGCCCTTGACTTGCCATGAGAGCTAGCATCTGTTGGTGACAGAGCTCCCTTTTTTGAAAAGGCAGCCTTGTAGTGAGTTGTGTGATGAATGGGGAGGGGTTGGGGTAGAAGTGAAAGGGCTTCACGGGGCGCTGATCCTCAGACCAGAAAGAAGTTGCAGCTTCAAAAGCCTATAAAGCCTCTCGGTCACTGTCCTGCTCAGCTCTGTGCATACTGTAGCGAAGCATTGATCAAAGCTGTTTGCATGGATTTTTTTTTTTTCCATAGATACAAACTGTTTGTTCTGGTTAGTGGCTAGGAATAGTTCTCAGGCTGCTCCTGATTATTTCTCGCTCCTTTGCTGCCTCTCCCTCCATCTTTCCCTCCCTCCCTCCCTCCCTCCCTCCTCCATACCTCTATCCCTCCCTCTGTTTTTCTAGCATCACTCTGTCTCTCTCTTTACTTTCCTACTAGTTGTGATTGTGTGAGGTTAAGCCTGGAAATCTCTGTCCCACAGTGCTTTGGCTCCATGCGAAGAGGAGTGTGTGTCTAGCTGTGTTGTGTGTGTGTGTGTGTGTGTGTGTGTGTGTGTGTGTGTGTGTGTGTGTGTGTGTGTGTGTGTGTGTGTGTGTGTGCGTGTAGATTCTCCAGCTTCCTAACAGGATTACGGCTCCCCTGTGTGGTGGAACAGACTTAAGCATGATCAACACATACAGCCCACCCTAGAGTGTGTGTGTGGGGGGAGGCGGGGTGGGGGGGGGGGGGACACAGGCAGAGACAGAGGGAGGGAGTGGAACAAAGTTAGAGACCGGTGGGGAGGAAATGATGGGTAGAGAGCCAGGCAGACAGACAGAGGATGTGAGTCGACTTTGTGGTTTGAAAGGGATGCAGCTCAAGAATGCCAACTGAGATAGAGTGAGGGTCAGCGGTGGCGTTAGCTCCTCAAAGCTAACGAGCCTCTTCCCCCCAGCTGGATGGCTGCATTCTACAGAGAACAAGACTCAGAGGCGTCAGGCAAGATTATAATAAGACCATTTATAGTCCTCAAGTATTCCACCAAGGACAATTCAGAAGCCCAACTTCCATTAGCAATTGTCATACCTTCAGGTAAACAAACTATTCAGCGTGACTCATATTTACATAATTACGATGTCACATGCGTCGGTGCAGGATTGTGGCTTCTTTCAGTACAATATAACATGCAGCTGTGACAGAGCTTCATCATTGTGTTGTCGTGATAAGGCTGTAACATCGTTAAGAACCTGAGAAAGTATGCAAATGACATTCCTATCCAAATGTCAGGGCCCTTCTGCGATCACTCCGATTTGCATCAGGGAAGGCTGGTGGAGGTAGAAATCGGAGGACGGGGCTCATTGTCATGCATGAAACGGAAAGGGGAATGGTATGAAACACACGTGTCTGACACAGTTCCTCATTCCATACCATGCATTACAAAGAGCCCGTCCTCCGATTTCTCCCTCCACCAGCCTCCCCCTGATTTGCATACAGTGCTAGTTGTTTGCATGGACTCGCTTACACTGTTTTTGATATATGCGCCTGTAATCAACTCCAACTGAAACACAGTATTTAAAATGGGTCTGTTTGTCACAAAAGGGGAACAGGCGGGTAGTGTACAGTATGTTAGGTATGACATAGGTTAGGTAGGTTAGCTAAGACGTTAAAGTTTCTAGGACCCCCCCCCCCCAGAAATGTGGGAGAGCAGGCAGGATTCATGAATTGACTGAAAAGACATGATTCATTTTGTTTTGTGTTTGCACACAAATTCAACGTAGACAGACATTTTCTCGCCAGATATAATGCAGTGTAATGTCATGCCTTGGCAGCGGAATGAAATTGAATATAGCACATGGTAATGAAATGCAGGATACAATGCAATGTGGTGTAATGTGATCTATGCAGTGAAATGTTCTGTCATGTAATCTGGTTTGGTGAAACAGAAGAGATTACATGCTGGTGGGGTCGGGTCTGGGATGGGGGGGGGGGGCGGCACTGAGGGACCCCGCAATCCATGTGTTGGGAATAGTATGAAATGAGCTGCGGAGAAGAGAAGAGGGACGAGGAATTTATGTCGCCCCAGGACGTTAGCCCGTACGTTCATCCAGAACAGGCTGGGAAGACGATCACTAGCTGTACCATCCAAACCACTCTGTGATTGACTGAAATGGCCTGGACTGAGATGACTGATCTCTCCCTTCTCCTCAGTAGGGATCTCTTAGCTGGGTTAGAGTCATCTGTGAACTCATTCTCCACGCAAATCAGCGTTCTAAATGTCATCAGGAGCAGATGGCTGTCATCTCTCCCTGGCAAACTCATTGTCTCTCTCGCTCTCTCTCGCTCTCTCTCTCTCTCTCTGTCTCTCTCTCTCTCTCTCTCTCTCTCTCTCGTCTAAATAGAGCCTCACAGAAATGCATCATTCCTTCATCACTCCTCTCCAAAGCTATATATCCTGTGTGTGTGTCTGTGTCTGGTGGTGTTATTGCTGTATGATACATTGCCTCGTTGCGCTAATGGTCGTTAAGCCCTTTGAAGACGTCGAGGGCCTGTTTTTTTTTGCTTTTTAACTAGCTTCTTGCGAAATCTCATCCAATATCTGCTGAAAGGTGTTTGATGCGCAAACAAGGCAAAGAAACATTAACTGGCGGGCGGTGGTGTTGCTGTCTGGATGCTTACCCCACACTTCAAACAGGCTTTCCTAGGAGTTGTAAAATATGATTGTAATGCAAATGTTTGCCTGTGCGCTCCTTCCCCGGAGGGCTGCCTGGAGAGTGACAGTTGAGAGACGGTTGGGAGATCTGGGAGGGTGCTGCAGCAGTATTACTCAGACACTTTAAATATATATATATTACACTCACTGAGCACTTTATTAGGAACACTATACTAATACTGGGTAGGGCCTCCCATGAAACCAGTTTCAGATGACTTTTGCTTTGTGACATGGTGCATTATCATGCTGGATGTAGTCATTAGAAGATGGGTAAATTGTGGCCATGAAGGGATGCACATGGTCAGCAACAATACTCAAATAGGCTGTGGCATTCAAGCGATGATTAATTGGTATTAACGGACCCAAAGTGTGCCAAGAAAACATTCCCCACACCATGACGGCCTTAACTCTCCATCTCACCTGCACAGCCAGAGTCTGGTCTTGAATATTCAGCTTGTGTATCCCCGAAACATTTGCTCAATGCCATTCAGTCAGATATAATTTTTTATATATTGATATATTATTTTAAATATTAACATTTATATCATATTTTATAGACTGCCATATATTTTTCAGACTAACCTGCCAGGTCCTCATTACAGGTCCTTATTAACCCTTTCCTCTCTCTCTGTCTCTCTCTTCCCTCTCTCCTATCCCAAAGTCCTGCGTGAGGACTTCAGACAGAATCCGGCCGATGTGATGCTGGCGATGGGCGAGCCTGCCGTGCTGGAGTGCCAGCCCCCCCGGGGCCACCCGGAGCCCACCATCTCCTGGAGGAAAGACGGTATCAACATAGATGACCGGGACGAGCGCATCACGGTAAGACGCCACGCTCCCCACCCCCACACCCCCCAAAAAAAG
>NC_139656.1:24681707-24719207 GCF_951799395.1 Argentina silus | reverse complement strand
GCACACACATTTATAATGCCGAGTGAAAACATTTAGGACTAATAGAATAATACCGCTGATTGAAGAAACAGATCTGTTAAAATGTGCTTTGGGGACCCATGTGTATAAAATGGTTTGGTTTTAACAAGCCCTCAAAGTTCTAAGTGGATTTATTGTGTTGTATTCATGTCATAAATAAGAAAAGGGGAAAAAAGTAAATGTTTAACGTGCAAATAAGCTGAAATATGGAATTTATCACTCTATAGAGCTTTCAAAATAAGGGTTGAGACCACGGGGGGTGAATTAGGGTGTGTTACATCCGTTCCTAGGAGAGGGGATTAGGGGTGGCTAATGCCATTTTGATGCGCCTCATATCTTATATCTTTGTATTACCGCAGCTTCTCGAGGATGTGTGTTAAAGACCAAAGCTGCGATTTCAGTTAAACTTCAAAAGTGTGTGATAGGATTTCAATGCAGCTAATGTGAACCAGCAGGAATAAAGCCAAAATAGAAACCCAGAGAAATGGAGTGAGATTGAGAAAGGCAATGTGTTTATGTGCTTTCTGCAGATGACAAAGTACACCTTAGTGTGTGCATTAGAATGTTGTTGTTGATGATAATGATGATGAGGATGAAGATGATCATAATGATGACAATGATGAGGATGAGGATGATGATGAGGATGATGATGATGATTATGACAATGATGATGATGATGATGATGATGAGGACGATGACCGTGTTCCCCCATGCAGAGAGCCCGGGGTTTGTGAAGAGGCCCAGTAGTGTGGTGGTCCTGGCTGACGAGAGTGTGGAGTTCCGCTGTGAGGCCCGGGGGGATCCTGTCCCCACAGTCCGCTGGAGGAAAGAGGATGCTGACCTGCCCAAGGGGAGGTAAGGGAGCGAGACCATAGAAACCCCTTATACTCCTTCTCTCACTTACACACATGTTAAACCTCTCTCCTGTCTTCTCCTGTGTGTGTGTGTGTGTGTGTGTGTGTGTGTGTGTGTTTCTGTGCGTGCGTGTGTGGCCGCAGATATGAGATCCTTGAAGACCACACCCTGAGCGTGCGTGGCGTGACCCCATCAGACGAAGGCTCCTACACGTGTGTGGTAGAGAACATGGTTGGGGCGGCCGAGGCGTCTGCCTCCCTCACCGTACACGGTCGGTACAACCCCATAACCCTAATCCTAACCCCAACCCTAACCCCATAACCCCAACCCCATAACCCCAACCCTCACACCTGCTGTTAAACTCTCTATGAGTGGACGAGACCTAGACTGGTGCAGCTGTTCCTCTCACACATTCATGGAGAGAAAGTGTCACATAGACAGCTGTTCTCAGATCAGTTGGATCTCTTACCTAAACCCTGTGTAGCCACACCACTGAGTATCAGCCACTGATCTCCAGCCTTGTTGTTGTTGTTGTTGTTGCATGCAGAGTCGTATCATTTTTCACTCATGTGACCAGCGGGTTCCCAGGATAACAGAGTCAGTTTATGGGCTGGTGTTATCTGGGAGGTATTTGCTGTATCAATATTGGGTTGTTTTCATATCAGTTTAGCAGTAATCAGGGCTATAGTACTACTAGCCCTGTTGCCATATATGGCCCACTGCTCTAGTCTCATTGTAACCCATTACTGGAGCAGAGAATGAGATGAGAACGAGTCACATGATGGCAGTGTTGATGACGCAACAGGAAGTGGGCTAATCTGTGAGGGTTGCCCTGCCCTGCCACAACGACCCCCCAGCAAGCATGGAGAAGGGCAGGAAATGAGTAGTAACACCCCACCAGACACACACACGCGCTCACACACACACAGACACACACACACAGACACACACGCACAGTTCCCAGCACCCAGTGCCCCGGTGACACGGAGGCTGAGACAGACAGTCAGGATGAGCATGTCTTAATTAAAGACAAGGTTGAGTCTGTCCCACGCTGGGAAATGACATGGTTCCAATTAGCCAGTCTACTCCAGACTTGGGAAAACAGGGGCACCAGGGCTAATTTAGGGTCTTAGTGGAGGACAGGAAGAACAGATAACAGATGAGTATACAATTGGCTTAATTGGAGGGAGAGCAGAGCTGTCAAAATGTATTGTGTAACCTTTTCTCTCCTTCCTCTCTCTAACAATTCTCCTACCTGTGATGCTTGGTGTCAGCAGCCAGCGGTAGAGAGTAGAGGGGAGAGGGAGGGAGGAAGGAGGGAGGGAGGGAGGGAGGGAACAGGGGGAGGACAAATCTCCCCTGAAGGAAATGAGACATAACAACAGCACAGTCTGACAAACACATTATCTCATCTGGGGAGATACTTGAGGGTTCAGATCACCATGATAAGGAGGGAGGGATGGAGGGAGAGAGAGAAGGGGGGGGGGGGGGGGGGGGTTGTGCTATTGATTTTACAGAAGACTTTACTTTTCATAAATTCCTTCAAATCCCTATAATATAGTTTGCTCTGTGTTTTAATTGGCTGTAAAATGTCGATTTTTGGATTCTCAATTCTCAATCTTTGTCAAATGTATTCAGACTATTGATGCAATAATGGTTGTTTTACTCCAGTTTATCTGCAATTCTATTGATTTTTAACTGTTGTATTGTTATGTTTACACAAATGCTCAATAAGGATAGAGTACTCTCCCTAAAGCGTACATTTTGATTGACAAAGAGAAATTAAACCAGCTTCCATGGTGTCTCAGTGTTCTGGCTGAAACCCAAACATCCTCATGTCCTTGCTGTGTTTGAACAGATCCAATGAGGCAGGAAGAGAGATAAAGACATTTGTTTCCTTCATTGTAAGGAAACAAACAAGGCCTTGTGATTGGTGCAGTCAGGGCCACATCCAATCAACAGTGGAAATCCAAACATGTCAGAGGGCCCCCCTCCTCCCTCCCTCCCTCCCTCCCTCCCTCCCTCCCTCACTCACTCACTCACTCACTCGCTCACTCCAGCTGCTTTCATTCCAAACACAGAAACCTACACACAGAGACCTACACACAGAGACCTACACACAGAAACCTACACAGGGCTTTCTCCAAATCTTTATGGGTTTTCTTCTCTTTTTCCCTTAAGGCGCTTTTTCCATCACCCAACACTGTAACTCAGGTCCTTAATCACATCTATAGCACCAACACCATAGATTACCTTTTCAGTCATTTTACAGTAATTACAGTCATCTGGGTTACAATCGTTTTTCCTCAAAGCCAAGTCTTAATTCTTCTGCATTTGAGGGTGATTTATCCTTTATCCAGCGAGCAATCCCTCTCCCTCAACCATTTACCTCTCTCTCTCTCTCTCTCTCTCTCTCTCTCTCTCTCCATCTCTCCCCCCCACTCTCTCTCTCTCTCTCTCTCTCTCTCTCTCCATCTCTCCCCCCACTCTCTCTCTCTCTCTCTCTCTCTCTCTCCTCCTCTTCCTCCTCCCCTGGCCTATACAGTGTTCATGTTCCTTTATGGCCACTATAAGACTACTACTACTGTGCCACAGCTTTAACAGAGGAGATATGAAGCCCTTCAGTCCAGGGAGTGAGAGAGGGCTCCCGTCTCAGAGTGTCTGTGTTAGTTAATCCAACACATGGAACTAAAATTAGAGAGTCCATGTAGCCCTCCCCTTCCTCCCCCCTCCCTCACTCCCCTACCAGTTTATGTCTTCACTGGGGGGTCGTAACTCTGTCCAAACACGCCGCAGGCCGGGCAGGCCTCGTAACTCAACCCAACACTCCCCGTTGCAAGGTTTTTCACACCTTTGAGTCAACAGGTCCAGTGGGTCTCATAGGGTTCAGAACAGCCTTTGCCTTTGTCCCAGCGACCTCTCCACAACATATACACACACAAAAGCATGTACGCACACACACACACACACACACACACACACACACACACACACACACTCATACGTACGGTACACATGCACGCACGCATGCACGCACGCACGCACACACACACACACACACACACACACACCTCTGTCTTACCTTTCCACCTTCACCTCTTAACTGGCCCATTCTGCTGGCCAAACACAAGAGCTCATGTGTCCCCTCATCACCCCCTCCTCTCACCCCATAAACCTGCCAGGGGGGGATTCATGCCCCCGGCCCCGGCTCCCTCCATAAAACACACACTACATGTCAGGGGTCACGACCTTGGCTTTCAGTGCGGACCTAGCAGCATGACACCGAACCATTCGAACACTTGCACCACTGTTATGTGAGTGTGTTTCTGTGTTTCTGTGTGTGCGTGCGTGCGTGCGTGCGTGCGTGCGTGCGTGCGTGCGTGCGTGCATGTGTGTGCGTGTGTGTGTGTTCTCGCCAAGGAAATGTTTTCCTCCCAAGATTTGTGCTGCTTTTGATTTATTAGTTTCCCATATAACTCCACATAAATTGAATTAGACAGACAGGTTAGTGAAAAATGTAAAAATTATGGGCACTAAATACCCCCCCCCCCCTCCCACACACACACACAAACACTGTGAAGGAAATGTGGCATTCTCCAGGTGCATATTCAGTCAATGGAAATGGTTACATAAGGGCTGTATGAAATATGGTGCGAGCCCCGTTATGTAGCTAGCTGGGTGGAAGCCCATGGAGAGGGTCTGGACTGAGCTCAACACACTCAGGCAGGGGGCAGGAAGAGATGCTCTGCTTCCCCTGCCGCAGCACAGCATGCTAGGAGATGGCCTGTGGCTCTTTTGATGTCCATGCATGGACACATATTCATCAAGTGTCTCCCAGCTTCGAAAACATGGCTGTCAGGAGTAGGGGTGAGAGGGTTCAGAGGGCATTGTAGCCAGATCCAACAACAACAACAACAACAACAACAACAACAGCGACAATCTCCTTCATGCCCCTTGCCATGTCTGGGTCCGCTGTCTGTTCCTATCTGGCTCTCTGTCATGACCCTCTGTGCTTCTGTCTGTTAGACTGTGTGTGTGTGTGTGTGTGTGTGTGTGTGTGTGTGTTGTGTGTGTGTGCGTGCGCGCGCGCGTGCGTGTGTGTGTGTGTCTGTGCGTGCATGTGTATGTCCCCACATTGTCCGCACAGTGAAGGGGGATGTGTGTAACACCAGACTCCCAGTAAACACAGATGAGCCCCCTCCCCCTCCCCCTCCCCCACACCACCACCACCACCACCACTCCTGAGACCATCCACAGTCAACAGACCTTCCCTCATATCCCCTCATATCATGTGGAGCCCCTGACTATGCACTAAAAGTACCTTTTAAAGAAACGGTGTGGCTTCCCTTCCTTCATGTATACATTCACCAACGTGTCATAGGAAATGTTTAACTGATATGACTCATCATTGTCTCATTGCATGTGTGTGTGTTCCATTATTCATCCTCTGCTTTTGTGTTTGTGTCTTTTCTCTTGTAGTCCTCACTGGTAAGAGCCCATCCCATAATCATTCTTCTTCCATCCATCAACCAATAAGTATTCACATCTCAGTAGTTGTTGTCATAGGCAACTATAATAAGATAATAAAAAAAAAAAATTATAATAAGATATTATAATAATCTCTCTGTGTGTTTGTGATTTTAACCATTGTTTGATGCTATTTATTTGACACATTTAGTCAGTTCAGTTGTTTATGTTCTGATCCTGTGTGTGTGTGTGTGTGTGTGTGTGTGTGTTTTAACCGTGGGATATCTGTCCACCCGTGCAGCGCCTCCGGCGTTCGCCATGCGCCCCAGGAACCAGGTGGTGGCGGTGGGGCGAACGGTCACCTTCCAGTGTGAGGCCACAGGCAACCCTCAGCCTGCTATCTTCTGGCAGAGAGAGGGGAGCGAGGTCAGTCAAATAGCCTGAGGTTTTCTCTTCCCGTACCAACGAACAGACGTACAAGAGTCTCATTCACAGTCTCGTGAAGAGTCTCATTCACAAAAAAAAGACATCACTCCAATACAATGATTGCCGTCATGACAATAAAACCCTTTAGAATATAGAATAGAATAGAATACGGTACATCTGAAGTGACAGTAACCATGTTTTGTCGTTCGTTTAGCATAATCATTACATTCTTAAAGATGTGCAGCATGTCAGTCCTGTAGGTTTCCTTGACAAGGCAACCCGGTGTTCATTCAGTCACTGTGCGTTCTTTACAATCTCTTAAACGCACTGTATGGTCTCCTTAACACCTATTGTTGGTGCTATAGTGCCATTCTCTGTTGATAAAGGCCTTTATCCTGTGTCGCTCTGTCCTCCAGAGCCTGCTGTTCTCCTACCAGCCCCCGCAGCCCTTCAGCCGCCTCTCCGTGTCCCAGACGGGCAGCCTGACCATCGCAGACTCCCAGCGCTCCGACGCCGGTTACTACAGCTGCCAAGCGCTCAACATCGCAGGCAGCGTCATCACCAAGGCCCTGCTGGAGGTCACTGATAGTGAGTGAGGGAAGGGGGGAGGAGAAGGGAGGACAGGGGGGAGGAGGAGGAGGAGGAGGAGGAGGGGGGGAGAGAGAGAGGGGGGGTTACTTCTGCTGTGTGTAACACCTCCAAACAGATATCATAACTGTGACGGCACCACTGGGAGCGAAGCTT
This sequence comes from Argentina silus, assembly GCF_951799395.1. Lineage (NCBI taxonomy): Eukaryota > Metazoa > Chordata > Actinopteri > Argentiniformes > Argentinidae > Argentina > Argentina silus. The sequence goes on along the minus strand of NC_139656.1, from coordinate 24,712,697 downwards.
TTTTTTGATGCACGGCAAGGTTTACGAATAACCAAGCTGAAGTCTCTTCGTTGTGTGGTTTGTGTTTTTTTTTTTTTTTCCTCCCTGCATGCCTAAGTTGAAGAATTAGTGCAGCTTTTGACGGAGGATGCATACTGTAGAGGTCTCTGTTCTAAGCTCCTGTTTCTGTTATGACTAAACAAGCCCTGCTACAGTTATGTATCTGTGTTACTAGTTGCTCCTTGGCTGACTGGCTGTATGGCAGATTGGCCTTGGCTGTAGACTGGCGAGGTGCCCAGCTCTCCTTTCTGGTTCAGTGTTTTGTACTGTAGTTGGCCTTGGTTACTAATTGTTGTTGGAGTGAATTCAGGAACCCTCAGCTGCAGGCATTTGGAGCTGCAAACCACCCGTTCCCATGGCGACCGAGTGCACAGAGGCCTCCCCTCCTCCTCTTCCCTCATTCCCAATTGAACCCCCCCCCCCCCGAATTGAACCCTCCCCCAAAACACACACACACACACACACACACACACACACACTCACACACAGCCATAGACACCTTGCTGCGTCCCCCTCCCATATGTCATGCTGGTGAACCTAATAATGATAATACTGATAATTGCATCAGTTATTAAAAAAACAAATTAAAATGTTGAATCTGGCTTTAAGGCCTACAACAGTAATTACATTACTAGCACTACCAGCAATGTCTACTGCGACCCAATAAACTGACCTGTGTGTGAGTGTGTGTGTGTGTGTGTGTGTGTGTGTGTGTGTGTCCACAAGTGTGTGTGTGGGTGTGCATGAGTGTGTCTGTGGGTGTGCATGAGTGTGGGTGTGGGTGTGCACAAGTGTGTGTGAGTGTGGGTGTGTGTGTGTGTGTGTGTGTGTGTGCGCATGCGTCTTCACTATGTACATATATTAACTTAATTAACATAATTGCCTACAGGCATTCGGTGTCTGTGCGCTGACTTGGGCGGGAGCAGCTCATTGGTTATGAGTAATCATATGGTAATGGTAATCCTTTCTGCAGCCGCGGAAATGAGAGTCACCCACTTAATGTACACTCAATTACACTTAATGGAAATGAAACAAGGATGTAGCATGTTGGATTTAATCTACGAAGCCCTCCTCCTCTCACTCTCCTGTCCCTTATATTCTGTCTGGGCGAATATACCCCCCCCCCCCCCCCTCCCCCTCTCCTCTCCTCCCCCACAGTCAGAGTGGGGTATTTGTATGGAAATAACTTGGTGCCATTACCTACGGCGGTTTTTCAAGGTGTTTCCATTATCTTTTTTCTCTCTCTCGCTGATTTTTGGAGAGCTTTTTTTCCACCCACATTTCCACGTACTGGTCTGTGAAGTGGAGAGTGAGGCCTGGTATCTTAATGGGATTTGTTATTAGTTGGGGGCTGCTGTGGTTGCTCTGGATGATGACAGCTCCTGAAGCTCCTACTCCACCCTATGATTAAGCCAGTTAACTGGGCCTGGGGGGGGGGGGGGGGGGCTAGCGGGGCAGGTGGGGGGCGGTCAGGGGGGCTACTCACCCTCTATTGTTGTCTTCTCTTCGTACCAATTTTCTCCAATATCTTTCACATCTCACATGTCCTTCATTTTCACTGTCTGCCCTTTTTCTCTCCCCTTGTATCCCTTCTATTCTTTCTTTAATGTATTTGTCGATATCAGTTGAGATCAGCTGAGCTTTTTCATTTCAATATTTTTAACGGGTGTTATACCTTTTTTTTTTTAATAGTGGTATCCGACCGCCCGCCTCCTGTGATCAGACAAGGCCCGGCCAATCAGACCGTACCTGTGGACAGCACGGTGGTCCTGGGTTGCCTAGCAACAGGAACCCCCTCTCCATCGGTCCACTGGAAGAAGGACGGGACCGTGGTCTCCCCCCAGGACTCCCGCGTCTCCCAGATGGACACGGGAGCGCTGCAGATCCGCTACGCAAAGGTAGGGGGCAGTGTGACACATCACAGCCTCACAACCACAAAGTCTCCCACAAAGCCCACCCGACCACACTAACCTGTCTGTGTGTCTGTGTGTCTGTGTGTCTGTCTGCCTGTGTGTCTGTCTATCTGTGTCTGTGTGTCTCTGTCTCTATCTCTGTCTGTCTGTGTGTCTGTGTCTGTCTATCTGTCTGTCTGTCTGTCTGTCTATCTGCCTGTCTACCTGTCTGTCTGTCTGTCTGTCTGTCTGTCCATCCGTCTGTCCATCTGTCTGTCTGTTTGTGTGTCTGTCTGTCTGTCCGTGTGTCTGTCTGTGTGTCTGTCTGTGTGTCTGTCTGTCTGGGTGTCTGTCTGTCTGTCTGTCCATCTGCTCTTCAGCTGGGTGATACCGGCTTCTACACCTGCGTTGCGTCCAGCCCCAGCGGAGAGGCATCTTGGAGGGCTTACCTGGAGGTGGAAGGTGGGTGACAGAGCTGGAAGGAGGGGAGAGAGAGTGATAGAGGGATAGAGCGAGAGAAAAGGTTTATCAAATAAGGAAAATAACTGACTCAGTTTTGTCTTGCTCTCAAAGCTGATGTGTGAGTGTGAATACATGTTTGGTTCGTGTGTATTATACTGTAGCTTGTTGAGCCGAGGTCGTAGTTGATTTTCGGATTTTTCCTGGCAGAGTTTGGAGTGGTGGTCCAGCCAGGCCGCCCCACAGACCCTAACCTGATCCCCAGCGCCCCGTCCAAACCAGAGGTGACGGACGTCAGCCGGACCTCCGTCACACTGTCCTGGAAGCCCAACCCCAACGCCGGGGCCACACCCACCTCCTATGTCATCGAGGCGTTCAGGTAAACCAAGAAAGGAAGATATGTGTGTCTCGTCATATTGACTGTGTCTACAGTATGTCTACCATGTACTTGTGAGACCTTGCCTTATTGTAAGTTGTGTTATGGTTGTCCCTCCCTTCCTCCGTGCAGCCACACGTCCAGGAGTAGCTGGGTGACTCTGGCTGACCACGTGAAGACGGAGACCTTCCTCCTGAAGAACCTGAAGCCTGGTGCTGTCTACCTGTTCCTGGTTCGAGCAGCCAACGCCTATGGCCTCAGTGACCCCAGCCCCATCACTGACGCAGTCAGGACACAAGGTAAGCACAGTCCTCAACTCTTGACCAGCTTTTCAACACTCATCATCAAGGACAGAGAATGCAGTTCAGTGGAGCTGGAGTGACTGACAGTGACCTAACCTCCTTCACCATCTTTGGCTGGGAGTAGGTAAGCTAGTTTTGAACCCCTTTTCCCATCTCTGTGTCCACAGACACCCCACCCACCATCCAGGGTGTGGACCACCGTCAGATCCAGAGGGAGCTGGGAGATGTGGTGGTCCATCTGCACAACCCCACCATCCTCTCCTCCTCCTCCATCAGAGTACAGTGGACAGTGAGTAGACCCCTCAAAACCTGTTTAAAGACTATGTAAAACATGTATCTCTCTCTCTCTCTCTTTATATATATATATATATATATGGAACCGTACAATGTAGAAAATAATAAAAAATAAAGAAAAACCATTGAATGAGAAGGTGTGTCCAAACTTTTGACTGGTACTGTATACTGTACATTATATGTATATAATAGATGCTAGTGCTATAAATACATATATCTCCTTTTTGGGGTTAATGCTTTGGTTTATACAAATAAAACTCGAAAGAAATTGAAATACTATCCATGAATATGCTCTACAAATCCAATAATAAATATGTTTGACGATGAAATCGGTACAATGCATAGAGAGTTGAGTGTGTAGACACAGAACATGACTCTGGCTGGAAGGCCAGCTGTCTAGAGCTCTTTGGTCGGATGTGGAACTATTGCCCTAATCAAGACCACCTGTGCTGACAGAAAGAGTTTCTGTCAGAGCCTATGAGAGAGGACATTTATACATTCTGATGCGTTTCTCCCTCTCCCTCTCCCCCACGAAGGGGCTAAGGGGTGAGTCCCCATTGATGAATGAGCTGACGTGTGCATATGTCAGAGGTACAGTCGTAAACACAGAGCTTGAATGTAAATAGTTTAGCCGAGCGGGGCCAAAGCTAGTCGGGAACGGGCTCTCCGTGGCCCAGCCTACAATATGTGGAAGTTGACTGGGTTTCTTTAGACGACGACTACCCGCTTCTCGGGACAGAGAAGGATTCATAGCACCACTGTACAGAGGAGCGAATAAATCTTTTGAAACGGTTCATAACCCACTGTTATGGGTTATGGCCATTTGAAGAAGTCAATAATAAAGTGCTTGTAAAACTTCCTGAGCCGTTTCTAAGAGGCTGAACTCTATAGGCCCGTGTTTTCTCGGAGTGCTAGTTAGCAGTGCCCTCCTAGCAGTGTCTTAACCAGTCCCAGGCTCTCAGGAAACTGGTGGCTAGTGATGACCTCATGCTGTGGTTTTTCTCAGAGCACTGAGAGATGAAGGGGGGGGGGGGGATCTTGTAACCTAAGATCTCCCCATAGGCACCAGGGTAACAGACCTCTCCGAGAGGATGTTCAGAGTCTGTAGTTGCAGTACTAGCCTAACGCATGCAGAATATTTAGAGTCCTGCCTCACCAAACGCACACTGCTTTTGGACACAGCGTTTTACTTCACACAGTTCGCTAGGCTAACATCGGAGTGCTCTGTATTCTATCCTGCTGCTCTATTGGCATCGACATTGACACCATAGATTTATTGCCTTTCCCTGGATTTTCTATAATGTTGTTTTGGTTGGACTCTACCCAATTTAATATGAATGGTTATGGCAACTGAATAAACTGGCAACCAAACAGACTAGGAGTTCTCTCTCTAGTCACATTCAAATGGGGAGGGAATTACAACGGAAAGAAGTTTAGTCAACGAAACGATACAAACACACTTCACATTTTCCCTGTTCGAATCGATGCATGACTTCATCAGCGAGCATCTGGCTTCAGTCGTACCCTCTTCATGAAACGCTCGACCCCTCCCATTCTCTGCCACTAGGTGGAGCAGCAGTCTCCGTACATCCAGGGCTACAAGGTGATGTTCAGAGCCTCCGCTGAGCTGGGCCAGCCTGGGGGCCAGTGGGGTGTGTTGGAGGTGCGGACCCCGGGAGAAGGTGGCACGGTGGTACCACAGCTGAAGAAGGGCGTCACCTATGAGTTCAAAGTGCGTCCCTTCTTCGATGAATTCCAGGGCGCAGACAGCGAGGTGAAGGTGGCGAGGACGCTGGAGGAAGGTGAGAGGCTGTCTGTGTGTGTGTGTGTGTGTGTGTGTGTGTGTGTGTGTGTGTGTGTGTGTGTGTGTGTGTGTGTGTGTGTGTGTGTGTGTGTGTGTGTGTGTGTGTGTGTGTGTGTGTGTGTTCAGGGTAGGAGGATGGGGTGGATTGTTCTGTACTCATTTCCTACGGTAGACCAGAATGTGTTTGCGGTACTCTTTTAAGATCTAAATCGGTTGGTAGAATGGAATGAGATTATTGAAACACCCGTCACTGCCACACCACACTGTGTTTGCTAATTGTTTTGGAGATGTATGGGTGTTTGTGTATGTCTGTAGCATAGTAATCACCACGGGTAATGTTTGGGAGTTTCTCATTGTTTCAAAGCATGTGTGTTCGTGTGTGTGTGTGTGTGTGTGTATGCGAGTACAGAGCAGCAGCTGTGGAGACAAATTGAGCTGCTAATTGTTTTGTAAGTTTTCATACGTAGAGCCTCCACCCCAGACAATAGACATTGCCTGCTTCCATTCTATTTAAGCAGGCATGCCGTGACTAAGCTCCCAGGGCCAGCATAGAGCTGATTCACTTTAATGACTCTCATCAGGTGACTACCACCACAGTGCCATAGAGGGATACATAAACCGTACGCAACCGTACAATTATGTTTCCCAGTAATTTTCTTGAGGCAACCGGTATTGATGATAAACTTGCGATTTGTCAACTTGTGGCTTTGTGTGGGTTTTATACCCTCAGGCAGAGAAGGCCCAAAGGATGCAGAGGTCTGAGGAAAACATGTTTTTACCCAATCATGTACTGTATCTCTTTAATTCATGTGGTCACATAGGACTTCCTTTGGTCAATACACACAGTATATCATTTTTGACATGTCAAAAACCTACTGCAATAGCTTTGTGAAAGCTGGCCACAAACCAAAAAATTTAATCATTAACATTTCTCCCTCCTAGTTTTTTTTAAAAGTTAGAATTAAAACATATTTTTTATATTCAAATGTACAATGTACCTAGCCTCCAACTCCCTCCAGATTACGTTCAGAATGTCCCACAGTAGCTATTGCATATGCAGTCGATACAAATGTGGTGCATCGGATCTGAATTGTCTCTACATTTTCTTTCATGTCATGTAGAAGAGAGCTACGACATGAACCAGGATCAAACCAGCTTGGATTTCTTTGATGTCATAGTCTGTCTGTCTGACTGTCTATGTCTGTCTGTCTGTCTGTCTGTCTGTCTGTCTGTCTGTCTGACTGTCTGATTGTCTGTCTGATTGTCTGTCTGTCTGTCTGTCTGTCTGTCTGTCTGATTGTCTGTCTGATTGTCTGTCTGATTGTCTGTCTGTCTGTCTGACTGCCTGTTTGTCTGTCTGATTGTCTGTCTGATTGTCTGTCTGTCTGATTGTCTGTCTGATTGTTCTGTTTGTTCCTCCGACTCAGCCCCCAGCGGAGCCCCCCGGGGCGTTACCGTGACGAAAAGCGATGCCAATGGGACTGCAATCCTGGTCGCCTGGCAACCGCCTCCCAAAGAGGAACAGAACGGATTTGTCCAGGAGTACAAGGTAAGAAGAAGTGGGGAGAACAGCAAAGGGATACACAGAAGAATGGAACAGGACCTCAACAATACCACTCTCTTCCTCACACTCCCTTGGCTTCATGCGTTTTTACTGTATTCTAGCAAAGATGGAGTAAAAACAATGATGTGAGGCATCGCCCTCTACTGGCCTAATGTTGATATGACTTACATGTTTCCTGAGTGGCTTTTATTATTCAGTCAAACTGTCACCATCAACCCTCCCCCCCAGGGGAACCTTTTTGACCACAATAGAAATGTTATTCATTCAAGTCTTGGACTTTATTTAGTAATAACACAATCGATTATTCACCCACGTGTCGGTTTTTGTATGGGTTAGGGTTATGTATGCTTGATAAAACATAAAAAAAAAAAAGGAAAGTCAAATAACCAAAACTAAACCAAACTGTTTTAGATCTGGTGCCTGGGCAACGAGAGCCGTTACCACGTCAACCGTACAGTGGACGGCTCCACCTTCTCCGTGCTGATCCCCAGCCTGGCTCCGGGGATACGCTACAGCGTGGAGGTCGCCGCTAGCAACGGCGCTGGCCCAGGGGTCAAGAGTGATGTCACCATTTTCCAGCTAGGTGAGAATGCTGCCTGGAGGGGTCTCGACCGGAACCTAAAAACCTTCACGTTCTCCTCAGGTCACCAGAGGCATCAGGATAGATTGGTCTACGATTTGCGTACTGTGTCAGTGGCTCACCACGGCCACGTCGACGGTGGCTCTCACTCAAGCCTGAACACGAACATGAGCATCTCTCTCTCTCTCTTTCTCTGAGTCAACACACAACGCCTTTAGTTAAGTGTAATCAAAAATAATGACTGCTCAACCTCTCCTGCCCTCTCCCGACAAGACACACGCACGCACGCACATATGCACACACACACGCACACACGCGCACACGCAACTCACGCACACACACACACACACACACACACACACACACACACACACGCACGCACACAAACCACTGATGCTTTGAACTCTATTCACCACCTCTCTCTCCCCCCCACCCCCCCCCCCCCCCCACCAGCCATTCCCATATGATCTGTATCAAGCCTTTTTTTACACTAACTTGATGGAGTAAATCCATGAGTATGTTGACACCTTGAATGGACGCCAGAGACTCCTGGCCTCCGGTTCACCTCTAGCGCTCCGAGCCGATGGCAGCAGAATGGCAGCGTATCTCTGGGACCAGACTGATGTGGAGATTGCTCCGCTCAGCTGATTCTCCTATCTCTCTAATGTTGTTTTCCATCGCGCTGGAGTTGAACTGCTATTGAAGTGCTGCTGTTTTTATTCCCTTTATCTCTTCGCCGTCCTGCACTTTTATCCTATTTACTTCTTCCTCCGTTCCTCTTCTAATACCTTCTGTCTCCCCTCCTCCCCCCCCTCCTCCCCTCCTCCCCTCCTCCTCCTCCCTCTCCTGCTCTTCCCCAGACTCTGCGGGTCAGATGATGGACAGTCAGGTGGACCGGGATACGCTGTCTCAGATCTCAGACGTGGTGAAGCAGCCGGCCTTCATCGCGGGCATCGGCGCCACCTGCTGGGTGGTGCTCATGGTGTTCAGCGTGTGGCTGTACCGCCACCGCAAGAAGAGGAGCGGCCTCAGCAGCAGCTACGCCGGCATCCGCAAGGGTGAGCGCGCGCGCGCGTGTGTGCGTGTGTGTGTGTGTGTGTGTATGCGTGTGTCTGTGCATCTGCGTGACTGTCTGTGTGTGTGTCCGTGTCTGTCTGTGCGTGTGTGTGTGTGTGTGTGTGTGTGTGTGTGTGTATGTGTGTGTGTGTGTGTGTGCGTGTGTCTGCGTTACTGTCTGTATGTGTGTCCGTGTCTGTCTGTGCGTGACTGTCTCTGTCTGTGTCTGTGTTTGTGTACGTGTCTGTGCGTGTGTGTGTCTGTGTCTGTCTGTGCGTGACTGTCTCTGCCTCTGTCTGTATGGTGTGGTGTGTGTGTGTCTGTGTGTGTAACTACTAGTAGAACAGTACCGTGGGAAAGGGGTTTTTAAGAGAGCTGTCAGGATCAGGATGGACTGGGGTTATTAGGGGGCAGAAGGAGTACATACCATACACAGTATGCACTATACTTAAGTATAGTACTCTCGTTCTAAAATCACATGTTAGCAGCCACTAAGTTACAGATTCACCATGCACATCTTTAAAGGTCAGTCAAACCACATGAATGTGGTACTGTGGAGGGAATGAAAGAAAAGGGGGGGGGTGAGGAGATTGGGGGGATGAGGGGAGGTGAAGACGGAGAGACAGAGAGGAGGAGAGGGCGTTAGGTTTGCGTTACGTGTTGTGGTTATGTTTAGCTCAACCGTGAGCAACCTGAGCTCTGACACACACACACACAGGTTAGAGAAAGGACACCGGCCTCTGTGTCACCATGTTAAACGTGTTTACTCATTTTCATCACATTAAGGTGTTTTTCTCCCTCCAGCTCTGTGACACATGCCTGGTGTCGTGGTGCTTTCATCCTCAACGTAGGGAGTGTGATAACCAGATCACATCTGGAGAGAAAAAAAAGACCCAGTTTGGTCTTATCTTTGTACTGACTTTAAAGACCTCAAAGGCGATTGAGGATCAGACGCCTGGCACATCCCAGATTACGTTGACATTCAAAGGCTGACATTTAGTAGCTCATTTGCTGGGTGCCACACTGGTGTGGTGTAACACAGGGAGAGTAAGGACAGGCCTGTCACCCTGCCACTGAGGTGGATGTTCTGTTATCTCTGTTATCTGTCTTCTCTATGTGTGACTCCGTGTGAACTCCATTACCCCCGCCAAGGCCACCTGTGTGTGTGCGTGTGTGTTTGTGTTTGTGTGTGTGTGTGTGTGTGTGTGTGTGTATGTGTGTGTGTAGATGTTGTGTTTGTGTATATGTTTGTGTGTGTGTGTGTGTGTGTGTGTGTGTGTGTGTGTAGATGTTGGGTTTGTGTATATGTTTGTGTGTGTGTGTAGATGTTGTGTGTGTGTGTGTGTGTGTGTATATGTTTTTGTGTGTCTCTGATTCAATGTGTGAATGCACAGTAGATGAATGCACGTGAATGCACGTATGCTGGTTTTCATTATGCTTTTGTCACAGAGTTTTATAATGGGCCTGTCACCTTGTGTATATGTTTTGCAATCACTCATTGACCTTGCTCTTCCTTTTCTCTCTCTTTCCCTCCCTCCTTCTCTCCCTCCTCTTCCCTCTGTCCTTGGGTTTGTTCCTGCAGTCCCATCTTTCACCTTTACGCCTACAGGTATGTATACATTATGAATGTGCTGAATGCATAGTAGGCCTAAGTGTAATGGCCTTGGAGTTTCTATGAATCTCCCTATTCATACACACACACACATACACATACACACACACACACACACACACACACACACACACAGTCCTCATCCATGTATCCTAAGCTCCTCCGATCGTATCTAAAGTAATTTTTACTTCTCCTGTAAACATGAAGGTAATTCTCTAGCCCAGTGGAAGTCTAGTTTAGAGTTAGCACAATATGGGGTCAGGTGGTCCCACAGAAACATGATTATATAGGTTTTTTCTTTTCTTTTTTAAACATAGTATCTCACTCAGCAAGGTCAACTGTAGGCTGTTTAAAGGTGACGTCATGACAGAAGGTGTGCAGTCAGTGGGTGAGAGGAAGGGGTCACAGAGAGGACATTAGTCCTCCCCCTCCGTCTTCTCATGGGTGAGATGGAGACAGTCGTCGACACAATAGCGCCGGTTGCCGTGCGGTTGTGGTGAAGAGACTTGTTGAAGAGACGCTGAGTCACCGCGCCGTAGGATGAGAGGAGAGGCAGTCATGACACCCCCTCATCTCATAGCAACTCTCCACCTACACAACAGTCCCCCATGTTGCCACTTGTCCTTCAGCATGACTGTAGAAGTGTAGGGGTTTAATCATGTGGTTGAAGTGACTCCCGCTCTGCTGGAGAGCGTCTGTCTGAACTGAAGGGGGGGGGGTATTGTTTGGTGTGAAGTGAGCCTCGGGGTGTGAGGGAGGGATCGTGTTTAAAAACTCAGACTGATTATTGTTTTTGTACATGTGCGTGAACTTTCAGCGCTATAAGTGGCTCGAGTGTGTGTGTGTGTGTGTGTGTGTGTATGTGTGTGTGTGTGTGTGTGTGTGTGTGTCTGTGTGTGTCTGGGTGTGTGTCTGTGTTTGTGTGTGTGTGTGTGTGTGTGTGTGTGTGTGTGTGTGTGTGTGTGTGTGTGTGTGTGTGTGTGTGTGTGTGTGTGTGTGTCTGTGGTCTGTGTCTCTGTGTGAGTGTGTACCATATGAGTCATGACAGGATGTACCTATCAGTTGTCCTGAGTCAGACCCTGTTGTGAGGATGAGTAAATAGTCCCAGGTCACAGCAGCCTGGCTGTCCCTCCTGACCTGTGTTTGTAGTCCAGACATGTTGTTCCTATAAGCCTGTTTCCTCTCAACTCTCATCCTTTCTTCCTTGTATTTCTCATATATTCCTCTTTCTTTTTCTCTCCCTGTCTGTTTCAGTGGCCTATCAGCGAGGAGGAGAGTCTGTCTGCAGTGCTGGAAGGTGTGTGCTGTTTTTATTTATTTTTTATGCCTCTGTCTTTATGGTGCCCTTGCGATGTTTTTGGAAAGAGCAGGAAAGTTGGATGATGGAACAATCCATGCATTTTCACACTATGACCACCAGGGGGAGTGCTCTCCCTGTCTAATAACTGAGAGGAGAGCGAAACTCTTCTAGCCCTACCCATCCCTGACTTGACTCATTGTTGATTTCGTTCCACGTAAAAAAGGGGTTCAGTGTCGTTCGGTGAAATAACGGCTATGGTTCTTGTCGTGGTTCTGTCAGGCCCGGACTTCTAAACATGGGCGACCCGGTGAGCCAACCGTGGCTGGCCGACTCCTGGCCCAACGCCTGCGCCAATCACAAAGACTGCAGCATGAACTGCTGCAACAGTGGCAACGGCACCAGTGACAGCAACATGACCACCTACAGCCGCCCAGGTGAGTACAGGAGGCCTCCTCCTCCTCTGGGGTCAAAGGTCAGCTCCTATAAGTGGAACAAACAGCTTTTATGGAAATCCGACATGGCTTCTACAGTACATAACAGCATGGTAATGAATGGCCTTGAGTTGAAAGGCCTGTGACTTCTTCTCCGAGGGGGTTCATGAGTTCTCCCCTGGTGTGTGTGTGTGTGTGTGTTCCGCCTCCTCAGCCGACTGCATTGCCAACTATGGCAGCCAGCTGGAGAACAAGCAGGGGGGCCTGCTGGGGCCCGAGTCGGCTGTGTACAGCGACTTGGACCTCTCCAACAAGCTCAACGAGCTCAAGACCTTCAACAACCCCAGCCTGTGCTACGTAGGCCAGGGGGGAGGGCCGCCCACCCCCTACGAGCCCACCCCCTACGCCACCACCCAGCTCATCCAGTCCAGTATCCTCAACAAGGCGGCCGGCGCCGGGGCCAGGGCCGAGCCCGCCGACATACGCTGCTGGAACCAGCCTCCCTCCCAGACCCAGAAACCCATGACCTCCATGATGCAGTACAACATTATGGAGCAGAACAGGCTGAACAAAGGTGAGCTGTGTGTGTGTGTGTGTGTGTGTGTGTGTGTGTGTGTGTGTGTCTGTGTGTGTCTGTGTGTGTCTGTATGTGTGTGTGTGTGTGTGTGTGTGTGTGTGTGTGTGTGTGTGTGTGTGTTCACATGTTCATTGAGGCCCTTTGGCTTCTGTTGTCTGTGTCTTCAGACCACTATAGAGGTGATGGGGCTCTGCAAAACACCATCCCTTACAACCAGGCCCACGAGCACAGCACAGGAGGCTCCCACCACAGCTCTGACAGGGGCAGCAACAGCACCTCTGGTGAGATACACACACTCACTCACTCACACACACAACACACACACACACACACACACACACACACACACACACACACACACACACACACACACACACACATACACACACACACACACACACACACACACACATACACACACACACACACACACACATACATGCACACATACATGCACGTGGAACGCACATGCACACACACACACACACAGTCATTTGAGGTGTCAACTTATTTTTCCTTTAGGGAGCCAAAGTCATAAGAAGGCAACGCGCACCCCCAAACTGCCCAAACAGAATGCAGTGAACTGGGGTGAACCTCTTCCACCTCCCCCTGCCAACCCCCCACCAAGCCGGAGCTGTGATGAGTACACCCTTCCCATGGAAAAAAGGTGACTGACACACACACACACAGACACACACACACACACACACACAGACACACACACACACACACACACACACACACACACACACACACACACACACACATACACACACACACAGACACACACACACACACACACACACACACACACAAGCACACACACACACACATAGCATGACAATAAACACATGTAATCTATCCTTACACGCCCTCTGTCTCTTATCTCCCCTCCTAGTTTTGACCCAGGTGCCCCAATGCTCCCCTCGCGGATGTACCTGCATCCTGATGAGATGGAGGAGGAAGAGGAGGAGCAGGAGGCGGGGGAGGTGATGGACAGGTGTCCCACCCCCCCTGTGAGAGGAGCAGCCTCGTCCCCCGCGGGAGTATCCTACAGCCACCAGTCTACAGCCACGCTCACCCCCTCGCCCCAGGGAGAATTACACAATGGCACACACACCGGATCGGACCACCACAGGTAACCAGGAGACCCCCCCCCCCTCCCAACACCTCACACACACTCTCTCAGCCACAGCCTTTCGCTGTTTATCACGCTACCACAATTTCTACCTTCCGCCAGCCTCTGCTGTCACATTGTTCCCGAGTCTCTGAAAAAGTAATGAAGGTCATAGACCCCCATGGTTGGAGCATCTCTGTGCACTGTGCGTCTAAGCCTGGGCGTCTTTTCCCTTCCTCAGACAACACGCTACCAGCCCCCCCCCTCCCCCGCGGCCCCTCTCCCCCCCACACACCTACGGCTACATCTCCAGCCCCCTGGCGCTGGACACCGACGGGCACGAGGACGAAGAGGAGGAAGAGGAGGAGGAGGAGGAAGAGGAAGACGTAGGGGACGATGAGACGGACGCAGAGATGGCCCAGGGCCATTACCCCCATCACCAGCAGCACCAGAACCCCCACCACCCCCACCCCCACCCCCACCTCCACCAGCAGCAGCAGCAGCAGCCTCAATCCCACCACCAGCACCACCCTCCCCCCCGCAGGCTGCACCTGCGCGGGCTGGAGCAGACCCCGGCCTCCAGCACCGGGGACCTGGAGAGCTCCGTCACGGGCTCCATGATCAACGGCTGGGGCTCGGCCTCCGAGGAGGACAACGGCTCGTCAGGCAGGTCCAGCGCCGTCAGCTCCTCGGACGGATCCTTCTTCACAGACGCAGACTTCGCCCAGGCGGGGGACTACTCGGGCCTCCGTATGGGCAGGTACCCGGAGGACATAACCGCTGCAGCAGGTGAGAGAGAGAGGGGCACACACAGGGGGAGAGGGTCCCAAGGCCCTGCAATGAAACATCAACAGCCAATGAATGTATGCATCAGTGGAGGCTGGGTGGAGGTAGAAATCGGAGGACGGGCTCATTATAATACATGGTATGGAATGAGGAATGGAATGAGGAATGGTACCATTCCTCGTTCTATTCCAGGCATTTCAATGAGCCCGTCCTCCGAATCCTACCTCCACCGGCCTCCACTGACACACACACATCCGAGAGATTCGTTCAAGTACACACACTTACTTACACTCACATAAAACGTCACCCAGAGATACTGTATGCATGCTAACTTTCATCTAACCTTTCAGTACTTTTGTATGTATTCAAGTCTTTCAAAACTTCTGTGTCCTGAGTTTGGGGTCTGTCTCTTCTGTTTAGGGCGAAGGCTCCAGCGTCCCAGCAGCCCCGTGTCCACAGACAGCAACATGAGCTCTGCAGTCATGCAGAAGAGACCGCCCAAGAGACACAAGCAGCACCAGGCTGGTCACCAGGGTCACCAACGGAGGGACGACTTCCCCGACGGTAAGGGACTGAGACGACGGAGCCCAAGAGACGGGTCACTGCATGGACCACCACTCTCATTGGCCTCTCTTGTATCTGTGCTTTTGCTTTGGTGAACAAATCTAAAATTTTGTCTGTGTGTGTGTGTGTGTGTGTGTGTGTGTGTGTGTGTGTGTGTGTGTGTGTGTGTGTGTGTGTGCTGTGCCTTCATCAGATTCCTGCATGCCTCTCAAGTCCCCGAGCCACGTGTCCAGGGGGGGCTATGATGTGAGGGGGGCCACGCTCCCTAAGATGGGCTCTGGGGAGGGCCGGGGTCGGAGGGGCAGCGCAGGGGGCCACAAGACCAGGGAGGGCTCTGTAGAGAGACTGGAGACCCAGGACAAGCACAGGACCACACAGGGAGGAGGGAAGGGCAGCAGCAGCAAGACCCGCCAACACCCAGGTAACCACACAGTACACACACACATACCTTTACATGTATAGGTGAAAAGTATTACACTTGTCAGAATCATCTTGAAAATTATTCATCTCAAGGGTTTTTTTCACTTCATAGAATTGTATTACTAGAATGTGTGTATAAGCAGCTATGATGGAGAGATAACCACAGTGATGTTGTTGATCAGTGGCAGGCTCAGAGGACATCCCTCCATACAGCAGGCCCTCCTTCCCCTCGCTGCAGGCTCAGAGGGAGTCAGGCCCCAGCTCCAACAGCTCCATGTCTTCCCGAGGCTCGGGGGGCCGGCGGAGAGGAGAGGGGGCCCCCGGGGGCCGCAGGAACCCCTCAGACACAGGACTGACCACCATGGGGGGCTTCCCGCCCCAGGAGGAGGAGCTAGAGGTGAGCTCAACACACCCACCCAAGGTGTCAATCATAGATGACGGAATTCTAGAAAATTGAATTCTATGTCCCGGTTTGATGTGATTGTAGCCTTAGATGTCCATTTACTATCTCTGACATGTAATGTGTGTGTGTGTGTGTGTGTGTGTGTGTGTGTGTGTGTGTGTGTGTGTGTGTGTGTGTGTGTGTGTTGTGTCCACAGCTGCTGGAGAGCTGAGAAGAATGGGAGGAGGACAGGAAACAGGAAACTGACACAATACAGGAAGGAATATGACATCGGGTTTCAGTGACAATTATGTAAATGACTTTTCTTATCATACAGGAAAAAAAAAAATACTGAACAATACTTAATATTGTTTTTTGTTTTTTTCTTATTACAATTTCTTATTTGATGTCCATCTTTGAGGGAAAAAGAAAGAAAGTAAGGAGGAGGAAAGAAAAGGTGCAATCACGTTTGAGTCGGTGAGTCGACGGGCTCTCTGGTGTGAAGCACCATTAGATCAATGTTTACTTGAGTTATTGGTTGAGAACTGGCTTCCACCCGCCTCAGTGGCGAGCTGGTGTCTGATGTAAGATGAACTACATGCACATTAGATGGCTGTTGTGTGTGTGTGTGTACAGTGGCCTTGTCTGTGACCACTCGCCGTGGTTCTTCAGATGGGTCTTTCGCTCGTTTGTTGCCCCTTGATATTTTGCTGTAATTAACATTTTGGTCATCAATCATCAACATCGCATCTTGTAAATTGTTCAGTCATTTAACGGCCACAAAAATTGCTACAATGGGATTTTTTTTTTTTTTGGTTTGTTTTTAATGTATTTTTGTAAAGCACTGTTAATGTTTTGTTATTTGATGTTGGTCTTGTCAATGTGCGTTATTTGTTCTACTTTGGTTTCAAAAGCACAATCACTTAACTTTATTTTTAAACCATTGATATCTATGAAGTTCCATCTTATGAGGAACAATGATAAAAAAAAAAAAGGCTGTTTAATCGTTTTCTGTATACGATTGGACGGGAATGTTGTCTTATTAATATGTTTCTATCAAGGACTGGGATGGATACAAGACTCTATCTAATTTAGGTTTCATTGAAACCGAAGCGTTCATTTCGGTTGAAGGGGACATTGCCCAACACAGTACAGTAATTACATTAAGAAATGTAAATCCCGACCCAAAACTACTGTGTTTAACATTGATCAGACTACCCTCATGTCGACAACATGCACTTATGAGGAAGTGAGAAATAAGAGGAGGAAGGCTGAGGGAAATGCTGTATTCATGAATAACAGGAAGAAGTCCCGTTGCTGGGGAACCACTCTAGTGTGGGCTGTTCTTGTTCCCCTGGCCTGATGGGTAGCATTTTCTCCACAAGCAACTAGCACACACAGTGGTATTGATACTGACCCTGAAGAAAGACTATACCAGAAAGAGGGAAACTGGTGATGAAAGACTGATACTTGAGAATCCTGAGCTTGGAGATGGTACAGTACAGCATGATGTTTTTTCTTTGATGGCTTTATGGTCAGGGCTCCCCGCTCTGTGCAAAACCAAATCTCGGCCAAGCTTTGGATCCACGTAGTCCCTTCAGTCTTAGTTCCCACAGATCTCTACAATGTGTAACAACTGGTGCCCGGCGAGGAAACCTAATCTTTGTTTGGAGTTTGACATGTTTTAAAAAGAATACAACGTTCACGTCAGTCAACGCTATTTCATTACTGAGGATCTTATAAGTGGAATGGAGAAAAAAAAAAAAAACTTGTCATTTTTACCACATTATTTATTATTAAAATGTCTTCAAATGCTAGTGTCCATTTCCTGAGATCTCTTCTTGATTCTGTGGTTTCATGGTGTCAGTAATACTACAACGAGGTTGTTTTGATGTTGTCAGGTGAATGCCTCGCTTCCAGGTGGGCTGGTAAGTCTGGAGTCTGGACACAAGGTGGTGGAGAGGCAGGAAGTTTGACAGAGGAGGGAGGGGCTGAGAGCGAATGCCACCCTAAAGAGAGAGTTTTTTATGGGAATGTGATGAGACACGCTGCTTAATTAACCTCACTCATGAACCCTAGTGGTTAATTAACAGAGCAGCTGTGTGCTGTCAAAGGGAAAGAAGAGACACTCCGGAGCCTATCACAGGTGTGTCTCCCTGTGTGTGTGTGTGTGTGTGTGTGTGTGTGTGTGTGTGTGTGTGTGTGTGTGACAGTGTGTGACAGTGTGTGACAGTGTGTGACTGCGTGTGTGTGTGTGTGTGTGTGTGTGTGTGAGTGTGTGTGTGCTAGGGAGTGGGGGTTGGTAGCAGTCAAACCTACTGATACAAACGGCAGCCAAAATCCTTCTCTTTGTCCTCGTCAAAGTGCAAAGATTGCGATGGTAGAGAAAGAAGCTGTCAGTCAAGACACCCACATCCAGATTCCTCACAAAATGAGAATCCAAATGTCCCTATTGTTTAACTGTAAGTACATCTCTGCATAATCAGCATGAACAGGGGACAGATGCTGAGCGGCTGGGAGTACTATCACTGATGGAACTATACAATTGCCTTCCATGATAAATGAGACAGATTGCTGTTATAGTTGGAGCTCCTTCTGAGTGCCAAAGTGGATAGAAATCAAAGTGTCCCGCCAGCTGTAAAGAGCTGTCTGTAAACGGGATCGTGCATTAACATCCACAGCCCCATTCACCGCGGTGCTAATTCAGTAGCAAGGAGGTCAACGCAATTAACCCAGCAAGGCCATTCTGTAGCCGCTGCTCCGTGCCCGCGATGTCTGCCTTCCCCGTTCCAATTCCCTGCAGTCCCCCCGATAGGGGCTACTCTCCTCTCTCCTTCAGAGCGTGTGTGTGAGTCATGCTCATACATTTCCATCCTTTATTGCTACTTTCATTAATTAGGTCATAATCTATATTTCCCCTTGTCTGTGGGACGTAAGGATGACTCAGATTTACTGCTCTTAAGTTCCCCAGTAAAGTGTCTGAGGAGTGGCCATACGACAGACTGTCATGAATTATTTTTGCCCACTCATCTGGCTCATCAGGCTCATCCTCCTTAGCTCAATATTAGAAAATGTTAACGATACATGACGGTGACGAGTGAAAGGGTTAAATTCACACGTGCACGCACACACACACACGCACACACACACGCACGCACGCACACACACACACACACACACACACACACATACAGTAGACGTACACACATATACAGTAGACACACGCACGCACGCACACACACACACACACACACACACACACACACATACAGTAGACGCACACACATATACAGTAGACACACACACAGGCACACACACACACACACACACACACACACACACACACATACACATACAGTAGACGCACACACATATACAGTAGACACACACGCAGGCACACACACACACACACACACATACAGTAGACGCACACACATATACAGTAGACACACAGGCACACACACACACACACACACACACACACACAAACAAAAAAACACAACCTTCCCTTGCCGATCAGAGTGGTGTGCAAGCTTTGATGATGGATCACAGCCGAGGCGGGACACGCTTTTCCTGTCAGCATCAGCAAATAAAGCGAGTCCATCCATCTTCATTATGCCCCTGTGTGGACAGCCTCCTAGTCTCCTACCCAGGGAGAGGGGCATTACTGGTAATGGAGTCTTTAGTGCAGCCCTGGGAGACTGGGACAGCTGGCTGGGTTCCACAGGCCTCAAACTACACAGAACCTGTATGGGTTGCATTAACATGGAGGAGAACCTCTTTTAACGTTAACTCAACATTCAGTCAAAATTCAGTGTGCACATCCTCAAAAGTCGTGAGCTACTTCCAGCAGAATCAGGGCGGGGCTGTACAGATTACGCTTTTGGATTTTCTGTCTCTCTCTCTCTCTCTCTCTCTCTCTCACTCTCTCTCTGTTTCAGTTCTCGCTGATCACAGCTAGTCTCGTGCCAAGGATTGGGGAATGCCATTTGACTGAATATTAAAATCAATGAGCACTCATTTGCCATAGTAAGCAGAATAGAGATGACTGTCTCGCCCCCGTGTCTCAAGTGTTTAACTGTCTCCTTGGCCATGATGTGAGTGGTGGTCATTCGTCCATTAGTCTTGGACGTGTTCCCCATCCATGTCCCTGGTCCTCCGGCAGGCCCCAACCCACCCCCAGTGTGGCGCCACTCAGAGAGCTGCTCAGTGGGAGGGAGAGGGTAATCTCCTGGCACTTCCTCTTCTACACTACCATGCCCATGCAATTAAACCCTAGCACCCAGGATTAGACTACCCAGCACCCCCCCTCCCTTCGCTTGCCCCTCCCCCCATGCCCCCCCCCCTCCCCCCCTCCTCCCCCTCTGTTACACGCTGAGTCAATTAAACAATGACAAGAGGGATTTAATGTCCGTCTCTGCAGGCTGCCTCTCGCACCCCCCCCCCCCCGCCCCCTCCCCCAAATCCTGCCTCAATCAAACACCAGAGGAAGAGGAAATGGCTCTAATTGTTGCCTTCTTCTCGCTGCCAAACTGTTTCAACAGACATACCAAAGAGTTGTTTACCTTTTGGTTTTCCAATTACGTAATTGTGTTTACTTGCTGGTGGTGCACAGCGTAAAACTCTGTCCAGAGGCTGAACGTCATTCACACATTCAATTCCAAATCATTAAATAATGCAAATGAGCCATAATTAGTCTGAATTTCATATATTGGCATACTTAGGCCATCAATATCGTAACGTTTTTGTTTTGAACAGGTAATGTTTTTCTTCAGATAAGGGTAGGCCCTCTCTCTCTCTCTCTCCCACTCTCTCTCTCTCTCTCCCCCTTCCTCTCGTCATGCCAGTGTCTACGCTTGTTAATTTCCTGCTTCAGTGGCACGAGTCACTCCAGAAGTGGTTTGTGACAAACCTGCGACGCAAAGCTGGGGAGAGAACCCTTGAGTCGTGCTCACTGTTTAAATTATTAAAAGTAATGGCGCCAGTGTTGTGCGGGGAATCACAGTCCTCCTCCATACCTTCATTTCACCCGTTAGGAGGATGGAGTGAGAGCACAGAATGTTCTTTTCTCCGTTGTTCCCTCAAATGTAAAATGATGCAATAAACACACCAGCATTCCCTGGAAGTTTACCTTCCTATGACTGGGATGTTTTCCTTGTTGTTCGGGAATTGAATGCACATGTTAAACCTTGTGTTATGTCGGCACTCCAGTATTCCCACCGTTACGCAATCCACAGCGCTGTAAGAACACAGGGCAGTGCAGCCTATTCTGTTATGTACAGTACATGCATATATGAGGACATGTTACATTAAATCTACAGAGAGAGAGAGAGAGAGAGAGAGAGAGAGAGAGAGAGAAAGACAGAGAAACAGATACAGCAGGCAGACAGACAGACAGACAGACAGACAGACTGACAAGCAAACAGGCACGCAGACAGACAGACAGACAGACAGGCAGGCAGGCAGGCAGACAGACAGACAGACAGACAGACAGACAGACAGACAGACATACAGACAGACAGACAGACAGACAGGGTGATGGAGTAAAGTTTAAAGAGGACATTGAATGTCATGTCATTCCCCTTCAGCAGCACACTGATAGAAGTGTCTATGTGAAGCCACACATCCCCCAGGCTCCCCTGGGCCGTCACACCTTTTCTCTTACCTTGACAGTGCCTGAGGATCAGACCATATGGTACTGGAAGAGAAGCTCACCATCGTCCCCAAGCTCTCTGTTGCCAAAGCAAACTATGCTGCAACCACAGACAGAAGGGCGCAGTGACACTCGAAGCCCTCATCTTGTACGTGTTCACGATGTGTGCGTGTGAGAGTGTTGGTGTGCATGTGAGAGTGTAGGTGTGTGTATGTGTGTGTGTGTGTGTGTGTGTGTGTGTGTGTGTGTGTGTGTGTGTGTGTGTGTGTGTGTGTGTGTGTGTGTGTGTGTGTGTGTGTGTGTGTGCGTGCGTGCATTTATTTATCTCAGACTGTTCATCCGTGGGCTCATAAGTGATTAATGCAGGTGGCCTTCATGTCTCTTTTCATTTGATTAAGAGAGAGGCATAACAGCTCCTTTGAAATAAAAGCAGTTAGCTAGGCCATCTGGTGTGTTGTTCACCCAAAGTGGTAAAACTGAAAAACTTTAGCAGAAGTCAGTGAGGGTTGCTGGAGTAGGGACAGTCAACTCTACGTGAGCTGGCTATAAAATCAGGCCAATTATGGTGTGAAAGAAAAGTGTGAAAATGAAACGTTTTCGAAGCGAAAATATATGAATAAATGTGTGTCTGTTCATGTTTTCTAATCGTGTGCCCACATGCATTCCTTCTCATTTCCAAACCAGTGTACTATATAATACATGCCAGAACAGAAACCAATACAAACTGGCAAATTAAACTCTGAATAACCCTTCGCTCTGCTGGATGCTGTTTTCACATTTGTCTTGTAAAGACCAATGAAAAGTCTAGGATCCAGCTGCAATGAAGGCCACCCTCTTTATCCTACTCTGGTTCTCCTTCAAGGACAACTGCCTCCCCTATTCACAATCATTTCACTGTGGTTTCTTAGATATTGCAGGTGTGTGTGTGTGTGTGTGTGTGTGTGTGTGTGTGTCTGTATGTTTGTGTGTGTGTGTGTGTGTGTGTGTGTCTGTATGTTTGTGTGTGTGTGTGTGTGTGTGTGTGTGTGTGTGTGTGTGTGTGTGTTTATGCTTGTGTGTCTGTGTCTGTGTCTGTGTTTCATTTCCAATTTCACTGTGTGTTCCTTGCAGTTTCTCTCCACTCTGTTCACAAAGGACTGGCCTTGACAACCAGGGCTGTTTAAACGCAGGATAATGGCAGAGAGGCTGAAAGACTGCAATGGGAGACTGGAGTGGAGGGTACCTCAGCCTAACACTTTATCACAGGCCAGGTGTGGGCTCCATGCAGTACAGGCGGTATCAATATGGAATAGCCTACTATTGTCTCTTATATTTACTATTTTTCTATTAAAACACATGACATTATCATGGAATCTCAATAGCAAGTTCAGCAGTGAGCTCAAGTGTGATGATACCGCATAGGTAATGGTCTTTGGGTTCACATGGTCACATTGAAATGTTCATATACATCACCTATTGCCATTTGCCCTCTGTCTCAGAACTCGAGAAAAGGCCCTGCTGATATATGTCAAAGACACTATGAGAAGTGCCTACGATAGTGGGGGAGAGTTGAATAATGAGGGTGAGAGACAAAGACAAAGACAAATTGGCCACTGAGGGAGCTGAAGGTCAGAAGAGCCCTGATTCCTTACCCGCCCCCACCACCTGGGGGGAGCAGATCTGTGGAGAGGGACATAGTGGTCTCTAGTGGCTAACGTGTAATCAAACATCCGAGGTGTTCAAACTTTCCAATTAGCCAAATGTCATGAGTCATGGATGGGCTCCTCTATATGGTCAAAGCTCGACATAATCATATTGCAAAGGTTGTGTCCACATAACGTCAGCACTGCATGGTCAAGAGGGGCGTCAAATTAATGATAATGACGTGAGGAGAGAATTCAGACATTATTCTGTTCTGGGTGCACTAAGTTGGTTCAAGGAAGGATATGTCTTAAGGGAGCAGGGCATAAGTCTGCCACCGCGGCAGAATATAACCCCAATATGAATATAACCCCAATGTAACTGGACCTGCAGTTTTGGACATTAGCTGTTGTGTTTCTGCATGCGCACACGATTCAAAGAGGCAGCCACCAGAGACAGGAAAGTGAAAATCCAGAGTCCACTCCCCATCTCTTTTCTGCCTGCCGCAATAAGACTGTACAACTCCTCCGGGTGGCTCGAACGGGGTGATCAGAGTCAGACTGGGGGATGTTAAATCATACTGGACTGTTTTTTACTGTATATAATGTTCAGATGTGTATTTTATTTTATTTTTATTCTATTATTCTATTGCCACTTTATTTTGTTGTTGTTGTATGTGATGTGAGCTGCTGTAACACCTTAATTTCCCCTCGTGGATCAATAAAGTACCTGTCTATCTATTTATCTATGTAGAACAACCCTGGCAAGTAACAACATGTCTGTATACAAACCGAGTGTCGGGTAGAACACTCCCTTCTTTTGTGCTTTTTCCGGACCAAACCTCATCTCTCATTCCCTGATCGCTACCGATTAAACATAGTCATTATAACCATTAGAAAGCTGTTAGGAAGCTTGAATGTTACATACTGGACTTTCAATGCTGCAGGCAGATACAGAGTGTAACAGATTTATGACAGTTGTCAAGACAGAATGGATGGTACAGTATCCCATTCCTTTCATTTCTACCTGCAAAGTTGAACACTGTTATTTACACTTGGCTGACTGTATTGATGTTCTACAGAATACCCAGAGACTGGTGCCATTACAGAACTCAACACTGGAGAGTACATTTGATGCTCATGTACTAATGCGATCTTACAGCAGTTTTGTGTTTCATTAAGTCTAGTGAATACAGTTATCGTGTACGCCATGAAGAATGGTGTTGTAAAGCATGGTTGCCCCAGGAAAAGCTTTCCAAACATTATAAATCAATGCAAGTGCATTTCTGTGTGCTTGAATGTACTGTAGCAAATGAGCTATGTAGGCTGCTAACGATGCAAATGTCTGAAAAATAATCACTTTATGAATTCACATACTGTACATTCCCGTAGCCCCATCTTATGATGGAAAATAGCTGGGGTAAAGGAGAGCAACATTACCATCACCATCATCTTCATCATCACAAGTCGTTTTACTCTGAAATGCTCAAACGGCCAGCATGAGAGCGGTCTCACGGCTGATCGGTCTCTGATAGGCATCTCTTTAATCTGACATCCCTCTGTATTTTCTTCCGATATGGATGACTCTGACATTTCCACCAGTGCATCAATGTGTTCTGTTGTGGGTTAGGAGCGAGTGAAAGGGATGGTGCATAGAAATGGAGTAATCACTCTTTTCTTGTGCCATTATCTTTGACTAAGACTGATTTAGCCTTAACACAGACACACTGGAGACTGGGGAGACTTAATACTGTTCTTATTCATATCGAAACTAGATTCTGATACTGTATCGGTTAATCCCCCACTCTCGCAAATGTGTGTTCTACTAATTAACCACTGAAGAATATGCGTGCACACGTCTTCATTTCCAAATCGGTGTTATTCAGTTTGTCATCGATGAGGGGAACGTCTTGGATCGTTAGGTCAAATGGACAGTAGAGACACTCTGGGTTGGATTCCACATACATGTTTTATTTGCATTGTAGGATTGAAAAATGGCCACACTGTACTCTACGGGCCTGTGTATTCCTGAGGACAGACCGGATCTGGCAGGTACAGGTTCTTTACAGGTGGCGCTGATACAAAGAACAATCAGAAAAGAACCATACAAAGAAGTGAATCAAAACACCGCGTTGTGAATCTCTTAGGCGAAAAAGAACGAGCGACCAGCTGCCCTCCATAACTGGTCACAGCATCGAGGATCTCCTCAGTCGGTCCGGTGGCTAACTTAGCGTCGCTAATCAGAAGTGCTATGACGAGCTTTGACTGAACGAGACGCTTATAAGCATCTTAAGGAACCAGCGTATTACCTCTGGGTGGTAAAAGAGGGCCACAGTATATCAGTAAGACTAAAAACAGCTGGCCATCAGTTCTATGATGGGATCTACAGTAGTATTCTAATCTAATTGCATATTGTTGTTAATCATGCTGCACCAGTCAGTAAAAGCTATGTAAAACCCAGTCAGGGAGTAGCGTACTTGTCTCAAGGCCAATATCTCCTGCCATGCCTCACTCCGGTCCCAAGGGCAACACTGACACAGTCCATCTGTCCTCACATCTGGGCCCACCTGGCCAAAACCTGACTGACTGGTACTCCACAGTCCCAGCACCTTCAGATCAATAACTAGAAACTGTCCCTTGGCACTGTATCAAAGGTTCCATTTTAAATAGAAATGGTCTACTTGTTGGGGGGGACGGGGAGGTGGGGGGGACGGGGGGTAATTCTAAAAATAATTAATTCTCATTACTTAGAGAATCTGAGTGTTTCTGCCTCATTGCCATGGTATTACACAGTTGATCAACTTCACAGAGTCAGAACTGTACCAGTACAACGCACATGGGCAGTGTCCACCCGACCCAACCCTTCCGGGTTTTTTAAAAAGCAAAACAGTAATAACGTTTTTCGATGTGGGCGTCTTTTTTTTTTCTCTCTTTTTAATGTCTTAATTTCTTTGCGTTTCTTATATCTCTCAATACATCTGTATCTCTCAAAAGCATGTCCTGTACTGTATCATATATTATACTTCTTCAATTTAGGCTATATTTATAGACGCTCCTCTACTTCATATCATTCTCTTCCTCAGCTCAGCTGCTGTCCAGCTGATGAGTTTGTGCTTTATCGTCACCAAAACGCTATGTGCAAAGTAAACAACAATACAGTAGTTCCATCAAAAAATTAAGCGTTAACATTTCAAGCATTTTTTTTTTATGAAAAAAAACAAACAAATGTGGCACCACAGTCCATCAACTCACAATGTTAAATCACAATTAAACAGACAACTTCAATGTCAGGTTTTGGCTTGCATAGCAAAGCAAAAAAAAAAGAATAATAAAATAAAATAAAATATCCAAAATAAAACCAAAAGATATTTACAAGAAATGCAAGTCCTTTCACTTTCATGAGTCAATAGCTTAACTGTTGTGATTTTTCATCTTGGTTTCAGTTTCAGTACTGTACATCGTGTGACATAAAACAGGAGGGACATGTGACATACAGTTTATTCTTTTGTAAGGAGGGATGAAAGTAACACTGTAAAAAGAACACTGTGAGATTTGTGTCCGTGTGTCTGTACATCACATTTACAGCTCTGCGTTTCCCTCGCTCTCTCTCTCCTCCTTCCTTCTTTCTGTCTTCTCTCCATCCTCAATCCTGTATCGCCATCCTGTATCCTTCGCAGAGGGAAATCTCATTGCACTTATAGACAAGGTGTCCTGGGACAGGCAGCACTGAAGGGACCGACTCATCACCAAGACTCTGAGAGAGAAAAAGACACATCACAAAAGCATGAGTCTCAGGTGACAATGATGCTATCAGCATAGTATATTCTTCCCCTCAAGAGAAATTCACACACACACACATGCGCGCGCACACACCCACACACACATGCACGTGCACACACACACACACACACACACGCGCGCACACACACACACACACACACACACACACACACTCACACACAGTGGAGAGGCTGAGTACGTACATCGTTCCCCGTAGCTCTTCTCCGTGCCGTTGGGTGGTGTGTGTCCGTTGTGAGGGTGATCTGTGCCAGGCCTCTGGTGGGTACCTCTACCCAGGGTGCCCCTGGCGGATGGCGTCCCGCTCCAGGAGGCCATGTGCTGCCTCTCCAGCGTGGACACCATACACTCCTCAGGGGGGTCCGAGCCCCCAGCCGCCCACGAGCCATGCAGGCGGGCCCCCACGCTGTGCAGGGGCTCAGGGACTGGGGGAGCCACTGGATGGAGGGAGGAGGAGGGAAGGAGTTTCTGTTTAGAACTGTCAGCAGTTGTAGTGATACATACAGCCTTTGTCATTCCCAACGTGACTTGGGGATTATATGTCAGACATCCACATACGGGATCTAGTAGAAGTCAAACTACACTCAATAACGGGAGCTACCACTACTCTCTCTTTCTCTCTCTCTCTCTCTCTCTCTCTCTTTCTCTTTCTCTCACTCTCTGTGTCCTCTACTGCCATGTCTTACTGTCTGTGATGATGGGGTCTCTCCGTCTCGGCAGTGTTCCGACTGTTTCTGCCCGGGGTTTCCGGCCCGTGTGCGGCGCCCTCTGGTGGCCGAGGCTCTGTGTGCCCAGGGTATTGCTGTCTGCCGAGCCTGAGCTGCCGGGCCGCCCCCGCTGGGAGAAAGCTTTCCGGAGAGAGAGAGAGAGAGAGAGAGAGAGAGAGAGAGAGAGGGAGAGAGAGAGAGAGAGAGATTGGAGAACTGCACAACAAGCGTAAAACCAACTTTTCGTGTTGAAAACAGTAGCATCAATGCTAGTCATATTCACAAATACTAGCCAAACAATTTAAAAAAAAACGGTCACTTTGCGCAGAAACACAGTATTTTCATGTTTATCTAAATCAAGTCCTACCGAGAACAAACCATGATTCGCGGACGCTTCTCCTTCCCCTGACAAATTTGAAGGTCGGGTTTTGGATGGTACATCGAACCCCGCTTCCAAGAAACAAATCTCGTTCTCAGTTGCGTTGTTTTTTTGTGAATACGTGGAACTAGAGATTGATGAGGAGAGGAGGCAGATCACTGGCGACTCTGGCCAGTCAGGGCAAAGTTAAAGGTTCCAGGTAAACCTTCAAAACTGGATAAATTGGCTAGAATTCCTGGCTCTGTCTTAAATGCGTTGGCCTTTCCTTCGGCGCGCGCTGTGGCAGTCTCCCGGGGAGAAGAGACAGAGGAGGGACCTTTGTAGAGATAAGCTGATGTAGCGCAGCTCTTTTCCCCATAGTGGCAACACAGCAGATTACTACCCAGGACCCACTTCATCAAGTCCACATACCATATATATCAGCAGTCTCCCTGTGTCACTTCTGGCATCCCTAATGTTCCATCATCTCCCAGAAAACTGCTTGGGACATAAAGGTGGTCTCCCTCCCCCAAACTTAATACAGGCCCTGCAAAGTAAAGTCACAATCTCGCCCTATGGATATAACATCCTCTCTCCTGGTCCCTTCTCTCAATCTTTCCCTGTCTGGCATCCCTTTTTTCATGTCAAACACTCTCATTAGTCATGTAAGGTTTCATGCAGATCATTAGAAAGACATGAATTGGTTTGACAGTTTGGAATATACTCTTTAAAATGGCCGCCAGGGTTTGAGACTAAAGTCCAAATGAGATGTCATGTAGAAATGATAGCTTCCATTTGAAAATCAAATCACTTGAAAGTTCAATGTTTCTTTTTTTTTCTTTCGAGGAGATGAATCTCTCGGATGTGGGTGCCAGGGGAGGCTGGTGCCAGTGGGAGGCTGGTGGTAACACATGGAACGGAATGAGGAATGGTATCAAATATGTGTGTTATTTGTTATTTGTTAAATGATACCATTCATCATTCCGTTCCATGCATTACAATAAACCCGTCCTCCGATTTCTACCTCCACCCTGCCTCCACCATATCAGGCTCTTTCTTTTCCTTTCCTTAAATGTCTTGTTAAAATTAATGAGACCTAATATCACAATATGAAACTATCAGTCTTGCGGTTGGTCGGAGAGTGACATGGTGCGGGTGAGAAAATTGGAAATCAAAAACCTGTCAGTCGAAACTGTATAATGTGAAAATGTGTTTAGCAGGTCTTCATAAGTGGTGACTGAATACAACCATATTACAATTTACTCACTGCTCCACAATCGTGTCATCCTGGGCAATCCAAAGACGTGTATATGACTGCAGTGTGTGTGTGTGTGTGTGTGTGTGTGTGTGTGTGTGCGTATGTGTGTGTGTGTGTGTGTGTGTGTGTGTGTGTGTGTGTGTGTCCGTGTCCAAGACGTGTATATGACTGCAGTCTGAATAGAGAGGAGGGATGGTGTGGGTGTGTGTGCGTAGTTCATAGTTCATTTAGGCAAGACCTGTGTCTGCTTCTGTGTGTCCGCTTCTGCCTGCTTCTGTGTGTCTGCGTCTGTGTGTGTGTGTGTGTGTGTGTGTGCGTGCGTGCGAGCGTGGGCTTGTTCGTGTGTGTCGGGGTCTCACCTGGGCCTTCCAGGTGGTCCATGCTGCGTCCAGGAGTGTAATCAAAGCCACAGAGCTGCCGTGACACACCGTAACCCTCGTCCTCCTCTTCTTCCCCCTCGGACTGAATAATGTTCCCCACGTCCGACCCCAGCGTGCCGGACATGTAACCCATCGGAGGGACAGGGGCCCTGGGCGGGTGCGGGCTGCCCTTCGTATGCCTGGTGAGAATGTGAGGAGGGCCATGTTATGCACACAGAGCAGTAGATAAAGGGAACGAAAGACAGGACCTAAAGGCTAAAAGAAAGGGTTCTGTACAAACAACAATGCTAAAGTGCAAAACCCATTCAGCACGGGTGAGCAGTCTGGCCCATGGCGATTGAATAATTCTTATTTCATCATCATCATTATCATAACATAATCATTATTTTTTTATTTATTTTCTCCGAGCACCCATGTAGAGCGCACGGCCATTGCGGCGCGGCTAATTCCTCAGCACTCACGTGCGTGCGCCCGGCAAGCACAATGGCGTGGTAATTGGGTTGGTGAAGGGAGAAGAATGGCGGGACGCGCAGGGCTGTCAGTAACGTGTCTGTTATCTCCCCCACAGCTGTCCTCCGTGACGGCCCACGCCTCTCGCCGCCGCGGAGCTGCACATGTAATTACCAGCTCTTTTTCCTGTTGTCAGAGGCGTATGCTGCGCCAAACCCAGTCATTACCCCGCAACACGTGTCTCCCCCCCCCAACCTGGCACCCCCCCCCCCCCCCCAACATGACAAGTTTCCCGATGCCTCCTGGAGGTAATCAATGGAGGGCTGTTTTTTATCACTCTCAGGAAACATGAAACCAGGGGTTGGGCTGACGTACGTAAATACCACACCGATAGGAAACACTCAAGACTCGCCATTGATATGCAAAAGCATTCCGATCAATTGAATAGGACGACAGCTGCAGTGCAGACACTGCCAATTGAATGTATTGTGATTGAAATATCATACTTAATTAGGGTTAGTACCTGAGACAATTCTAAAGATTATCCTCGGTGGTAAAAGCGACTGCATTATCGCCATGAAGAAATATCAATGACACTAATCGACTGGGGACAAGTAAACCAACGCTTGTATTAGAATGCTCATAGGTGGTTAGGATTGCGGGGGAACAAGACAGCGGTTCCCTCATTTATCGTAACGTTAAATAGCCTATTTTTATCTACCTCCGTTTTCTTTCGGCTAATAACATGATATAACTAATAACACGTTCCAATTTACAAGCCTATGTCAACCTATGCTGTGTAACGGGTCTACTGTACAAAGTAAAGAAGAAGCTCGAAGTAGGTCGGAACTGACAACTGACCGGTCAAATCTCCAATGTGTTTTCTTGATTCCTTGCCTCCTCCCTCCTCACCTCCTCAAAATACATTGGAGGAGGAGATCTGAGGGGAGGAACCCTAGACCTTCTCCTCCAATGACTTTTGAGAAGTACGGCGAGGAAGATAAGAGGAGGCAAGGAATCGAGGAAAGACTTTTTGGAGATATGGTGATAGTGTCCCCTGGGGGGGGGGGGGGGGGGTGGCGGGTCCCTCACCATGACTGTTTGGCCACCTCGTACTGGTAGGCCCGGGTCAGCTCATCCAGGTGGGCCTGGAGCATAGATTGCATCTCCTCATGGTGGGCGGAGCTCAGAGAAGAGGAGGACGGTTGGCTG
>NC_139656.1:24664207-24674207 GCF_951799395.1 Argentina silus | reverse complement strand
TGAAGCCCATGAGGACGATCCAGCAGGCCCCTCCCAGGCCAGCGATGAAGGCTGGTTGCTTCACCACGTCTGAGATGCTGTTGTTCCCCTCTGCCCCTGTCATTACGTCCCTCAGCTCCGCACCTGGGGACAGGAGGACACACACGGCAACGCCACTGATGAGACACAGCACCTGGCACCTGGCATCTGGCAAACGCCCGGTCCAGCCAAAACAGTCTCTCAAAAGCACATTAAAATCAATGTTTATTAATAGTTCATATACAGCTAACGTATAGAGTAATATCAAATATACTGTATATGATTTGATAACAAAGGACAATAACAGTATATTCATTTTCTAGGTATAAAACAATGTAGCAATATAAAACAATACAGATAAACAATATCAAATAAAACAATAAAAAAAACACAGCGTCAAAATCACAAAAACTGCATTATGTCGGCCGAGTTCATCAATTCAGCAGTGCGCTCATCAATTTGAGCTCCGAGACGCGAGATTGACAGAGCAGCTCAGACAGAGTTTGATTTTCTGCTGCAGCTACTGTGCTGTGAAATTAGATTCACAGTCTCCAGCACGAGCAAGAGCCCAACACCCCCATCATTAAGCCTCAGTCCACAGGCCAGTGTTTGCCTTTCTCCAGCCGTTAAGGATATTTTCCCCACATATCAGTCAAGAGTCACGGATGAAGAGCGGCCGTCCTGGGCTCCGATATTGATTCTGGGCCTATATGCTCAGCGTATCCTTCAGCTGTTTGATAAGATGTGATAGGCTGATAAGCTCCCCAACAATAACAATGTCTACTTTGTTAGCGCGGGCCGCCCAGATTTTGAGGAGGATTATTGATATGGCTAACAGGGCTCGGCACAGTGTTACTGGACACCACACTAAATGAAATGTTATTGATTTATTGATAGATGGCTATGCATTGAGCCTGGCTTACAGTGCTACTCTCTTGCTTGGAGCATTACATAGTACGTGATCTCCGACAATGCGCAATCTTCTCTTTTTTCCCAAGCGTGATGAATTGCTAAATCAGCAACCCCGCGTCTGTGACTCAGATTAGGGTTCCCTACGATGAGGTCATTGGAGTTGACTGGGAGCCTGTGAGTATTACCTATGATGATTGGCTGGGGCTCACTCTTCACCCCCACTCCGGCGCTGGTGCCTGCTGCCACCTCCACACGGTACTGCACCCCCGCCTGCAGACCGCCCACCACCACTGAATGGATGGCCGCATCCACCGTCTTATTCACATGGAAGCGGGTTTCGTTGGCAAGACACCAGATCTGACAGAGAGACGCAGAGACCAGGTTTGTGGTGAGAGATTTGTTTCAGTTCATGCCAAGTTGCAATAGAGTATGCATGAGATATTATTACACATGCAGTAACGCTAGTGTAGTGTATGTGAAGACCAGTGGAGGCTGGTGGAGGTAGAAATCGCAGGACGGGCTCCGTCGTCCAATGTCTATGTCCACCAGCCTCCACAGGTGCAGACTGCTGCTCCCTACCTTGTACTCCTGGATGAGGCCGTTCTGGTGGTCTGTGGGAGGGGGGTCCCAGGACACACTGATGGAGGTGCTGTTGTGGCTGCCCACCGTCAGTACCGTCACCTGCTGGGGAGGGGCACTGGGCGCTGGGGAGGGAGAAAGGCAGAGGGTTGGGCAACACCAAAAAAAAACAGCACATCAACTCAAATATTCCAATATATTCTCATCTCCAAGGAAAATTGTGTTTGCTGTCTGCCACTGCTGTTCATAAGGGCCTGACAGAAAGCTTTGTTTGTCCCGCACAATGCCGCAATTCATATTTAAAGAGCCATCCTGTCCAACCAAGCAGGAATTCTCAGTGCCAGCAGAATGCCACTGTGTTCAAAATGAGCTTGGGAGGAATAATGACGGAGCACACGCTCCACTTCACGCTTCCCAGCTCCATCGTTCTCTATCTTCCTCTCGACGTCATCCACTTACACTTCTCCTTTCACTATTTATCATACTTTCCCCTTTCTTCTCTTCGTTGTTTTGAAGTTACAGAGAAGTGGATAGACATGAGGTCTCGCGCTGCCTTCCCAGGGGGGAATCTGATCACAATCCATCAGCGGAGGCTGCTGGAGGAAGAAAGCGGAGGACGGGCCCCATTGTAATGCATTCCTCATTCCGTTCCGTGCGTTCACAATGAGCCCGTTCTGCGATTTCGACGTCCACCGGCCTCCCTTGCAATGCATCGAGACGGGTGATGAAATGCCACAGTACACAATACTGTACCAGCGCCTCGTAAGGGCTTAAACCACACCAGTTGGAGCCCAGCTTCACAGTTACATGTTCTTTTCGAAATCTACAACCATGCTATTCACCGTGCCCTTTCCAAACAAGCTTCTGAAACGGAGCAAAGCTGGCACGTGTCACTCTGGGGGCAGCGCATTGGCGCCCGTGATGAAGGGTGACTGAGCCCAGGAAGTGACACGGCATCCATATTAATGGATCACCGCCATCAGACGCAGTCACACGCTAGCGCCCGGGATGCTAACGCAGCACATTATGCATATCTGAGCTAAATGAAAGTACTCCATTCTCATGTACAGTAATGAAGGAGATGCTAATAAGGCCATTAGCTCTGTGATGTACGGCTGGCAAGAAATGCGACCCGTGGCATACAGCGTCGCATGCAAAGTGACACACTGGCAACCCAACGCCGGCCCGTCGTTTAGATCTACAAAAACGTGGCCGATCCCACCACCCCACCCCTCCCCACCCACCCCAACCCTTCACCTTCAAAGACTGAGGGATTCAAAGAGCCGGGAGACACATGAAGGCAAACAGCATGTCTACGGGACTGATTAACACACATGGAAACATGGGTTTTCTCCAGAGGGTTTGAGGGTTAGTGTTCATTATTCATTAAAACAAAAACAAAAAAAGAACCGTACAGTTCAACACATTATCTGTGTCTTGTTTCTCTCTGTATTCCCACGGTTCTGATCATTACATGCAGATTGTTTGGATGAATACACTCAGGCCGGAAAACACCCCGTTGAGGAGGAGTTGTGTTGCATAGCGTGCATTGTGATGGATAGCATTTCACAATCTGTGGCAGATGCATGTATGTAAACCAGCCATCGGATTCCGTAAACAGTGAAATGTGGCTTGCCAGGTGGGACATTGCACACCGGTGTCATTTAGCACCTGGCCTGTGAGCCACCTGGCCACCATGCCTATGACACCCCAGATGGACCGAGCTTGGCTCTGGCGATGGGCAGACTGAGGACTGAGAGGAACAGAGTGAGCATGCTCGAAGCAGGCTCACTTGGAGAACAGCCACAGTGGCACCTAATTGTGTTAATGGACAGGAGGAATAATCCAAAAAGAAACCCACTGTTAGCCCCAATGAATCACAAAGGGCTGAATCCTAACCTGAGACACAGTACAGCGCATAACTCAGAAAACCTGCACCCGCAAATCTCTGACCGACAGCAACGTATGATTTACTGAAAGTGAACATTCCCAAGTTATGCATGCGTATATATATCACGTTCAGGGTTCGGCGTAGAGAGAGAGACAGAGAGAGAGAGAGAGAGAGAGACAGAGAGAGACAGAGAGAGAGAGAGAGAGAGAGAGAGAGAGAGACAGAGAGAGACAGAGAGAGAGAGAGGGAGAGAGGGAGAGAGAGAGAGGGGGGAGAGAGAGAGACAGAGAGAGAGAGGGGGGAGAGAGAGAGGGGGGAGTGAGTGAGGAGAGAGAGAGAGAGAGAGAGAGAGGGAGAGAGAGAGAGGGAGGGAGAGAGAGAGAGAGAGTGAGAGGAGGAGAGGGAGGAAATGTCACGTAGTCGCAGTGTGAGCATGGCGTACGACAGGGACATGGCAGGCGATGTGACAGCGGGTGTCCACAGAGGAGTAAAGGGAAGAGCTGAGAGAGGAGCAGGAGAGGGTTGAGATTGTGTCAGGGGAGACAGCCCCGGGCCCCCCCCTGCAGGCCCACAGACCTGTCACAGCCCCCCCCCCCGGTGGTGCTGTCTGGGGGTTCTGACACGGCAGAGATACCACCGCATTAGCACATTAGTGTGTGTGTGTGTTTGTGTGTGTGTTCACATGAGTTTTGTGAAGACATTTTGTGAAGATGTGTGTGTCTGTGTGTGTGTGTGTGTGTGTGTGTGTGTGTGTATGTGTATGTGTGTGTGTCTCTCTGTTGCATCACTGTTGATGATCCTTTACCTTCCTCCATGGTGCGTGCTGTCATTGATTCACTGTCTGCACCCTGGAACTCATTGAAGTACGGACGAACTTTGATCTCGTAGACGACCCCCTTCTTCAGGCCTGACAGAGCTACGTCTCTCTCTGAGGGGACCTTCAGGTCCTGCACCTGCCAGGACCCCGGGGAGGGTAGCCCTGACGTCTGCCTGTACAGAACACGATAGCCCTGGATGAACTGGGATGGGCTCTCCACCTGAGAGAGAGAGAGAGAGAGAGAGAGAGAGAGAGAGAGAAAGAGAAAGAGAGAGGGAAGGAGGGAAGATTTTCATAAGATTTTTATGAAGGTTTTTTTTTAACTAGAGTAATGCAACCACTTCCTTTCCACTTAAATGTAACCAACCAACCAACAGCAAATGGGCAAGTTAACCCTACTTGACCCTGGCAGCGCGGATTAAAACAGCAAGTTATCCTTTTTTCTCTAAACAAACCCTGTTACTATGGAAGGGAAAAGTTGAAGTCGTCTGGTCTCGGGAGGGAGTGAGGGAACATAACTCACGGTAATGGCTTGTTAACAGGGGCAGAAGCAAGCGAAAGCTTTTACAGGCGAAATAAAGCAGCTGTTTACCGTCAGTCCAGTCCAAATAAATCAGACCGACGCTCTCCCTCTCTCTACGGACGCCTGTTTGCATTTCATTAACGAAATGATTCGTGAATCTAAAAGCTTTATGAACCCCCCCCCCCCCCATACACACACTGTCCTCCCCTACCTGCAATAGAACAGATTGAGCTGGCGTCAGCCGAGGTACGTCAATATAATAAATTAGTCCCCTCTGTTTAGTTTTCCCTTGTCATATAAGACAGGCATGCCAGATAAGCAGAGGGCTATTTCTCATAATGAATACCCCAACAATTGTGTGCGTGTGTGTGCGTGTGTGTGTGTGTGTGTATGTGTGTATATGTGTGTGTGTATATGTGTGTGTGTATATGTGCGTGTGTGTGTGTGTGTGTGTGTGTGTGTGTGTGTGTGTGTGTGTGAAAAGGAAAAGCTTTTATCAGTTATGGTATTTAATCAGGCCGGTCGGTGTCACAATGTAATTATAAAGTAAAAAAAACAAAACAAAAAAAACAAAAGCATGTGGTTAATGAAGATGGTTGGTTTCCCATTTGACCTTTCAATGACTATGGGCAGCTGTTGTTTGTATTTGTCCATGTAGTGTAGTGTACCTCAGCATGCAATTTCACATGGACGGTATTTTTTATTGTTCGCTTCAATATGCCGTGCTGTGAAAGTATATCATCTGGCAAAGACACAATGGTGCTTCACAGCGCTGGGCAAAACCCTATCTGAGAAAGCTCAGCCACATTATAATGTTAAAATGTCATCAAGGCACTGGTGCATACAGTACGGAGGCATATGGAGTGAGTGATTGTGTGTGTGTGTGTGTGTGTGTGTGTGTGTGTGTGTGTGTGTGTGTGTGTGTGTGTGTGTGTGTGTGTGAGTGAGAGAGAAAGTGTATGCGACACGTGTGTGTGTGTATGCATGTGTGTGTGTGTGTATGCATGTGTGCGCTTATGCATGTGTGCATGTGCGTGTCTGTGTGTGTGTGTGTGTGTGTGTGTGTGTTTGCGCGTTGAATAAGAAGAGCCTCTGTCATTAAGCAGGGCTCTCCAGAAGGCAGATGGGACACCTTGCCAAGAGGGAAGAATAATAACCTCCAGATAAAGAGCTGACTGCAAACAGCTTCCAAAAGAGAGAACACAACATGTTGCCTCTAATGGTGATCTATTTGTCCCGGTGAGAAACATTTGTCTTAATTCCTGCGTCACCCCAAACGATCACAGATTGATGGAGCACCAGCTGTCCCCTGGACTTCATGTCCACTCGTGTGAGGAGCCCTCTCTCCCGTGTGCCAACTGACAACAGACAGTGGTTGCCACACACAATCGTGTGGCCAAAACAAACTAAAACACTGGCTAGGAAGCCTGGGATGAATAAAATAATGAAGTGTGTGTGTTTTTTTGTTTTCTCTGTAAGCTATCATGCTGTAGTCCATGCCTCTCCAAGTGAATCGGTCTTGAACATAAGGCTCATCGTTCACTGTATCCAGCTGAAGAGATTCTGTACACAGTCTGCTTCAGTAAGAATAATAATGAACCCCAGAGTGAAACGTCCTATTTCAAAACAGTATATCTTCATACCCGTCCGTTAGATAATACCATCTATATGAAATCATCATTGGCTTGTCCCTTGAGTGATACGCCAACGACTTATTGACCCGGAAACTGTTTAAAGAAGAGGGAACTGGTCATACACTGCTGGTAACTTAATAGAGCATGGTGCGAGCGATGCTAAGGTTGTGGGTTCGATTCCCACTTGGATCATATACTGTATACAAAAAACATGTATGCAGTCACTGTACTGTGAGTCGTTTTGGATAACAGCGTCTGCTAAATGGCATATACAATATCTCTATCTATCTATCTATCTATCTATCTATCTATCTATCTATATATACTAATATATATATATTAATATTACTCACAGTCCATGTGACCTGGACAGAGGTGGAGCTGACGACCACAGGGTTATGCATGCTGACCACGACGTCCCCCAGCTCCTTCTGAACACGACGGTGGTCAACGCCCTGCACGGTTGGACTGATGTCTACCAGAGACAGAGACGCAGAGACACACTCAGTGATACTCATGGTTGACAAAACCCATTTGAATGGTTCTGTTGTTACGGAAAACACACACACACACACACACACACACACACACACACACACACACACACACTGATACATCAACTGTGGTTGGGCGTACCTTGTGTACGGACGGGTTCTGACATGGGACTGGGGTCCCCAAGACCCTGTGGGTTCACTGCCCTGATGATGAACAGGTAAACCGTGTTGGGTCGGAGGTCTTTGACCGTGAACTGGGTGGTCTTCACGTGGTCGGCCACAGTCTGCCAGCTGTTACTCACCAACTGGCTGCACTCAGATAACAAGGGAAGAGGAGAGTTAGTGAGGAGATAGTGATCAATAGCTTTGGTCCTAATAACCCTCTGGTCGCTCGTTTTCATTGGCTAGTTCAGCTAGCATGATGCAGGGATGGCTGATATGCCTGAAGAATGACATTAACAACGTTAGGAATCTGACATGTAGGAGGCTGGTGGAGGTAAAAATCGGAGGACGGGCTCATTGTAATATATGGAATTGAATGAGGAACGGTCTCTACTTCTACCTCCACCAGCCTCTCCTGATGTACTCTTCTGCACTAGGTGTGTTGATTTAGTGACCCTCTGGCAGTGACCTTAATGTCCACACAAAATGACCAGATCTGTTATTGCTATGGAAGTGTTTTGAGGTAATTTAGTGAAGCTGTGGGCTTCTGTTCATAGACGTACCCGAAGGCCTCGATCACATAGGAGGAGACCGGGGAGCCCTCCTCTGGCCCCGGTTCCCATGACAACGAGACACTGCTCTTGGAGACGTCTGTGACCTCTGGCTTTGAGGGCGGCCCCGGGAGGACACTGGCATTGTGGGACATGGAGTCTGTGAGGTCACTAGACTCTGAGATGGGGTGTGCGACGGGGGGGGACGGGGGGACGGGGGGGTAGGGGAAATCAGAGAGAGACACAATCAACATCCATCAAAAGGGGAAAGGCACATTCTAAATTGCAGCAATCATTTAGTATTGTAGAACTAAGTAGAAGCAAGTGTGTGGCTTTAATCACTGTATGTATGTGTGTGTAGAGAAGGGGAGAGTGTATCAGGAAAGACATGAAGACAGACATCCATTTCCAGCGTACCTCTGACATCCAGAAAAGCACTCCACGAGGTCTCCCCACTAGAGCTGGTGGCGACACAGGTGTACAGCCCCGAGTCT
Source organism: Argentina silus (assembly GCF_951799395.1). Lineage (NCBI taxonomy): Eukaryota > Metazoa > Chordata > Actinopteri > Argentiniformes > Argentinidae > Argentina > Argentina silus. The sequence continues at coordinate 24,666,132 of NC_139656.1, read as the reverse complement.
GACAGCTGAAGGAGGAGACGTGAGAGTCATAAACACCAACAAACACCCCAATCTACCCCTAAATCTCGACATACGTCAGGCCATCTTGACAAATCAAAAGGTTTGGTTTTTTTAGTGTTTTTTTTTATGCGCTCATCTCAACCTATCAAAGTGGCACCGTTTGGGAACATAGAGCTTGGCTGGCCATGCTAGGGCTTGGTAGCTGTGTTTCCCGGTGCTCTCCATTGGCTTCTTCAACCCTGATCCCAGACGGCTTTTTACAACCCCTTTTGTCAACCTGTGCTATTGAAAGCGCCAGGCAGCCAGCGGTACACTAAAAATGCATTAACCTCCGCTGGCCCGAGCCCGCTCCCAGGGAGAGAGAGTGAGAGAGTGAGAGAGAGGGAGTGGGTGAGGGGACGGAGTGTGTGTGTGTGTGTGTGTGTGTGTGTGTGTGTGTGTGTGTGTGTGTGTGTGTGTGTGGAGAAGGGGGGTGGGGGTGGGGGCGGGGGTGAAAAAAAGGAGCCCTGAAAGTGCTGACGTAAATTTTCTTAATAAATTTCATTTAGTACTAGTCAGCTCCCCTCATCCTCAGCCCCATCATCATCAATTCAGACACAGTGAAACAGAGACATGATAATCTATTTAACGCTGGCCGCTTTAACGCAGGGGACCACTGGCAGCTGGCCACTCTCTCTCTCTCTCTCTCTCTCTCTCTCTCTCACTCTCTCTCTTTCTCTTTCTTGAGCTCACTCCCCCCCCCACACACACCTCCTTCTCCCTCACATCTTCCTCAGGTTTATTCAATTAACTCAGAGGACTACAGCTTTTGCCGAGTCCAATGGATATTCCAATGAGATTTAGGAGATAAAGGGATGGTGTGTGTATGTGCGTGTGTGTGTGTGTGTGTGTGTGTGTGTGTGTGTGTGTGTGTGTGTGTGTGTGTGTGTGACTTCATGGTGGTGATAGGGTTCTGTGCATATGCCCCATGGTTAAACTACCCCCCCCCCCCCCACCACTGTCCTTGAGCTGGAGCATCTCTAACCGCTGCCTGGGAGACTGGCTCTAAACGACAGCATTGAATGACTTATAAAAAATCAATAGTGTCTATTCATCTTTCAAAAGCAACCTGACTGCACTTGTCCATTTGAATTACATCCAACTGACATCAGATGGGACATTTTCTCTCTTATCTCTCGCTAACGGCTCAGATATGCACAGACATGTACTATCTCTCTGTCTCTCTCTCTCCTTCTGTCTCTCTCACACACACAAACACACACACACACACACACACACACACACACACACACACACACACACACACACACACACACACACACAGACACACACATACACACACTGCCTTTGACAACAGACAGATAGCTAAACAGAATAAGCAGGTGAGTGACAAGAAGGCAGTGAAGTTGAAGAAACAGAGAGACAGAGAGCAACAAAGGGAAAAAAAGAGCCATTGTGAAGGCCAAACCATTCCTGAGTAAACAAACACGCACTGTGGGGGGGGGGGGCGGGTCGGAGGTTGGACGATTGCTATCGTGACTGTATGGTGGTGTGTTGTCTTGTGTGAGACCCACCCTGGTACTCTGGATCTGCAAGCTGCCAGGCTCCAGCAGGGCCATGCGTGGGTCCTTCCCCAGCAGACTGAGCCCATCCTTCAGCCAGGTGACGGTGGGCTCCGGGTCCCCAGATGCCCGGCACCTCAACAGGGCCACCTCCCCCACCGCCTGCGTCTGGTTGGACGGGCCCTGGCGGATGATCGGCGGGGGGCGGTCTTTCAGAGCTAGAGAGAAAAAAAAATCCGGAAGAAGAAGAAGAAGAAGAAGAAGAAGAAGAAGAAGAAGAAGAAGAAAATCCTGATCGTGATTCAAGTACTGTGACACATTTTGATGAAACATATTTTAGTGCTATTACGGCACTGGAACCAT
>NC_139656.1:24656707-24659207 GCF_951799395.1 Argentina silus | reverse complement strand
AAGAAAAATAAATGAAAATCAGAAATGAGTGACATAATGGTGTGGGGTATACAAAACTCCAGCAGGTAAGGAAAAGGGGAGTGGGGCTCAGTCACCATGGCACGTGATGGCATGGGTCTCAGGTAAGGGGGATCATGTTGGCATCATCTTGGTTTAACAGTAATACAGTAAGGCAGTGACCCTGTTCACAACCCAGAGATGCATTCACACAGAGGTGGGCACGACACAGCAATGTTGCTAACATAATACACTGTTGCCAACGCTCGTCGTCATGCTCAAAGGCAGGATACAGAATGCAGTAGTATCACCTGTCAACTGTCTGACTTTTTTGACCTGAAAAAAAAACCCATCTCACCCCCTCTCCAAATATCTCCTCCCAGCAACATCCCAGCAGAGAGAAGGGGGACACGGGGGACACGGGTGGGGGTGGGGGGGGTGGTGTTGGTGATGTGCGGGAAGGGGGGAGAGTTGGAATAGAGAGTGAGATCCCAGTGTCAGGGAGGGAGAGAGTAATAAGACCATTGGTTCTGGTTAAGTTGCTCATATCTGTGGCGTGGTTGGAGGTCTGGGTTGTAATCATCCAGTCTGGACTCTGTGGGTTAGGGACTGAGCCTAGCTTCAGGCTCACAGCAGGGGGGCAATAACGCACACACAGGGTGGGGTGGAGAACTGGTCTGGTCTGGCTGGCCCGGGCTCTACCCTGCTGCGACTCCTTAAAGGGACACTTCACAGATTATTGACCTGAAAATAGTTGTTCAGATCATCTTACGAACGCGTGGGCACAAATGCGTTCTGTAGATCAAAGGCTAGGTATCGCTAGTTTGAGGATTTTACTCTGAGTGACGTATTTGGGGGTAATCATGTGGTTTTGAAGACTACAAGGAGCTTTAGGGAGGGGTGAGCTGACTGTTCCCCGACTTACCTACTCTACTGCCTGTTTGTTGATGTCAATAAGCACCGAGCTAACGCATCCATCTATCACTGGTGTTTACTGATGTGCATCTTAGCTTGACGTGCCTTTATGGCTGGCTGGTTGCTGCAAATCACTATGGACTTTGTAGGAAGACATATTACTTCCTGGTCCGAAAAAAAGGCGATTTTCTCTCTTATTTTTAAAATATTAAAACACTAAATACACTACTTAGACGACAAAGACCACTTCTAACTTGCTGTTGAGTCGTGGTGACCATCTGTGAAATGTTCCGTGAAACAGTTTAAAGAACGGCCCTGGCAGCTGTTCTCCATACCCACAGACCAGCGCTACTCACCCCTGACGGTGAGGGTAGCTGAGGCCTCCAACTTGCCCGCGCGGTTCTCTGCCACGCAGGTGAAGGTGCCCTGGTCCCCGGCCGACGCCTTCTTTATCCTCAGGAGGAAGTCCTCCTTCTCGTATCTGATGTCATACCTGTGTGTGTGTGTGTGTGGGGGGGGGGGGGGGGGGAGTGGGGGGTGAGGGGAGGAGGAGAGGAGTTAAGCTTACGTAGTCAGTCTCTTACACTTCCACTGTCGACTGGTGTCTGAAGACTGTTATGATGAATGGCTCCTTATACATCTGACAAAACCCCCCCCCAGAAAAACAGACTGCATTGTTTGAACATAACAATGACACAGAGTAGACAATCATAAGCGTCTGTATGCGACTGAAAGTAAACCAGCTCACTTGTCGGACATTTCAGAGAGAAGCTTACATAAAATAATAGGTTGTGGACATAAGGCTTTTTTTTTTTAAAAAGACATACAGACAGGCTCTCTGAAGCACTTAAGACTCCCTGCAGCAGACGTTATGGTACCAAGGAGGAGAAGGGGGGCCAATTATTCAGGGATGAAAGGCATGGCAAAATGAAAGGTGCTTTCAGCTGGAACCCTGACTGTTCCACTCTTTCAATATTTATGAAGAAGAGGCACCCACTGTGGTGTGTGTGTGTGTGTGTGTGTGTGTGTGTGTGTGTGTGTGTGTTCGGTGTGAGAGAGAGGGGGAGAGATAGAGACCGTGTGTCTGTATCTGACATACTGAATCTGGAGCACACACCAACACCCACTTTTCCTCTGTCTCTGTCTCTCTCTCTCTCTCAAACACACACAGACACAGACACAGACACAGACACAGACACACACACACACACACACACACACACACACACACACACACACACACACACACACAGACACACACACACACACCCATCCACCCACGGCTGTGGATGAGAATGACTTGAGCAGTAAGAAATGACTAATTCATAAAGATACACTATATGCATCACTGTGTTTCCACCACCAGTGCATAGGAAATGGCCTTTGGTACGAAAGAACTGTTACAGAGAAGGACTAAAGAACCACAGGAGGGGCTGGAAGGTTTGACATGAGTACAGAGCATAGCACTGGACCCCCCCCAGGAGGGGCCTCCTATGGTCTGTGAACCAGCGGCCTGTGAATCCAGTCTTTCCATAATGGTTGAAAACAGGGGCAAGTGGGCCAGTGGAAACGTGGAATGAAGGAAGGA
>NC_139656.1:24639207-24651707 GCF_951799395.1 Argentina silus | reverse complement strand
GAAACTGCATGGGTGCACTAGAAGGATCACTGAATCACAGTATGAAGCAGCTGGTTATTGTTTAGTTCTTGGTGGAACAGCAGAATAAATTAGGCACTCCATGCAAACATGACATGATGAATGTTAAACAACCATGTTGCAGGTGAAACAAGAAAACGAGGCTCTTCAAGCCTTCTATCCTTTTTGATACTCTTGCTTGTGTTGGAGGTTCTATAGGAATCTGTTGAGGTTCTAAGGGATTCTGTTCAACAAAAGCTCAAAACAGTTTATTGAAAATCTGTGGCCTACATTTACTGCTGAGATGCTTTTCGCCCTGAGGCGGTATAGTCAAGAAGTATTGCCTTACAGCTGCATTACAGGGACTGTCCTAAAGTCACATGATTTCTCGTGACAGAGGTCTGCTGAATAGTAGTTTGTAGCTTGTTGGATAGTGTCGCTTTCTCAACAGCAGTCACAGGGCTGTCCCATTTCTGTCACAGTTATGACACACACACACACACACACACGCACACACACACGCACACACACACACGCACACACACACGCACACACACAGCCACACACACACACAGCCACACACACACACACACACACACACACACACACACACACACACACACACACACACACACACACACACACACACACACAAAACACAGTCACCCCATTCAAATATCACAAACATTTGCTGATTATAAGCACATCCCTTTTCAAAAGAGCCAGAGAACGAGATAGAGAGCTAGAGAGACAGACACACAATGGGGGGACCAGGGAGAAAGAGAGAGGGGAGGGAATGGGAGGGGGGGGGGTTATTTGCATTGGGGAATGTTTTGAATAAATAAACAACTTAGCATGTCTGTGCCCTAAAAAAGTCATCAGCAATCAGTCACGAGAAACTTCAGTTTTTGGAGACGGAGAGAGCATTTACACTGTCTCCCCCAGGGGCCAGAAGCTGAGGACAGACAGACGTACATTACTTATTATAACTCTCCCTTTATAGCGGCGAGAGCAGCCGACGCATCGGCAGGACCAAAGACCCACTCATAGAGACAACGTCGCTCCCGGCAGACAACCTAATTGTCGTTTCAATCGTCACGGAAATCCTCTCTATAATAAGCAACTGGAGCTTGAGGACCGAGGAGGAGCAGAAGGGGCGAGGTTGTTACATGAGAATGCAGGGGCCGTCGTATCACAGGTAATCTGTGCAAGCTTAAGGTCGTAAACCAATCCCGTTGAAACCTCGGGCGCCTTCGCTCTCCGGTGCCCTACCCGCGTAGCATTTGTGGTGACATGTTCTGCATAGCATCGCCTCGCGCCATGAGGCGTACGACGGCACGTGGAGATCAGGGGGAGGCTGGTGGAGGTAGAAATCGGGGACAGGCTCATTGTAATACACGGAATGGGAGTCGGGATGGGAGGATAGTTCCATAGTCCATCCCATGCATTACAATGAACCCGTCCTCCGATTTCTACCTCCACCACTCATCTCGTAGAGGTGGTGAACCGACGTGTCTGAACACCATGTTGCCTATGGGTTGGATTGCCAGTCTGCCACCATGAAGGGTTAACGGTTAAGCCCTGACTCCAGTCATGTTTCATTAGCATCCACTCCCTCGTCGTGTAGTGTAGAATGAAGCTGTAGATGGCGGAGGATGCTCCCTCCACCCCCCCCCCCCTCTCTCCTCTCCTCTCCTCTCCTCTCATCTTCTCTTCTCCGTCCTCCCAATTACAGTAACTATGCTCCCAGAGACCACACTTGCACATATATAATTGATTAACGTTCTACTCTTTCTGTCTCTTTGTGCATTCACTGACTGTTATCACGCTTCCCCCCGGCAACCAACCCTGCCTAGCCCTACCTAACCTAACCTACTTCTGCCCCGGTTCCTCTGGCTATCTCAACCGAATTGGACTTGGTCTGCCCTGCCACCTAACGTATATCAACATCTGTGTGTGTGTGTGTGTGTGTGTGTGTTTGCATGTGTGTGTGCATGTTTGTGTGTGTGTGTGTGTGTGTGTGTGTGTGTGTGTTTGCATGTGTGTGTGCGTGTTTGTGTGTGTCTGTGTGTGTGTGTGTGCGTGTGTACATATTACTGTAAGATGTGTGAGTATCTAGTTTGTATTCATCAGTGCAGGCATGTTTATATTAAGTTGCCTTGAGATGTAATGCAGGAATCTACATATTTTGAATGGGTAGTAAAGATGCGCTTTGATTGTGGTCTTTTCTGCTATTCCCTTTTAAATGATTGAATGATTGAGCTTTGCCCTCACCTACCACCTACAGCATTGTATTAAATCAGAATGCTTTTGATAAGCTGTGGGGTTTGGGGGAGAGAGAGAGAGAGAGAGAGAGAGAGAGAGAGAGAGAGAGGGAAAGAGAGAAGGAGGGAGGGTGGGAGGGAGGGAGGGAGAAAGGTTTTTTCTCCGAGCGACTACATAATAAAACCTTACAGCAACATTGTGAGAATGTTATGCATCAGCTGTAGTGTGAGTCAGGGATCTGAATGTGGCCTTTTATCCGCCTTGTTTCACTAAAGGAGCGAGCGCCCGGGGAGTGAGGCTCTTTCTTACAAGCACTTGTCTCCCTTCTCCGAAATTACACCCTGCACTGTGTCGCACAACGCTGCACAACCCCAATGGAGAGGTAACTTGATAATGCAAAATAATGACCGTGAATGTGTTCAGTCTCACTAAACCCAGATTTAATTACCGACCACTAGACAGTACAGGTTTCTATGACGTGTGTGTAAGAGAAACCATGAGAGACAAAGAGAGAGAGAGAGAGAGAGAGAGAGAGAGAGGAAGCGCAAAAGCCTTGCATGCATCTCAAAAGAAAATGGCTGCCTTTTCTTGTTTTCTCAAATATACACGCTTTCTCCTCTTTCAAAACAAAATGATAAAACAAGAGAAACCGATAGATACCACCACGCATGAAACAATTCAGTGTTTCTCTCCATCGGTTCAATTCTGCGGGGATTTAATAGAGGAAAGTGGTGTCAAGAGAAGCAGGAAATGCCTGGGACCATCTGTGCCTCGCAAAACCATCCAGCGTGTTCAAACACATCAGTGAAAGCGGCCAACTGGGGGGGGGGGGGGGGGTATGTGTGTGTGTGTGTGTGTGTGTGTGTGTGTGTGGGGGGGGGGGGGGGGGGTGTATTCTGAGCTTTGTTTACTGTGAGGCTGCGATTACATTCTTCTCTGACTGGACACATACAGATGGCAACACAGCATGTATACATGTGGAGCTCTAAAAGCTAAACAAGCAGAGGGCAGGTCATTGCTACAGTGCATATTTTTCACATTTTCTAACACAGCTGACATTCAGGACAAAAGGGGGGGAAAAAAACCTCATTAATATGGTAATGCCATGTTATCACAAAAATCCATAATCACACTCGTGCCTGCACGTCTTGTTATTTTCATAGCGGGGCATGACAGCCTAACCTTTGACTGAAGAATACGCTGGAAAACGTCAAAGGTGACTTGGGGTACACATATAGGTGCAAATGTTCTGGTGGAACCCACCAGGCTTACATGGCGAACATGCACACACATGTACACGTAAAGCCCACAACACAGCATTCAGAGAAAAGCTGGTGTGTGGTGTCTGTGTGTGTGTGTGTATACTATGTGTGTGTGTATGTGTGTGTGTGTGTGTGTGTGTGTGTGTGTGTGTGTGTGTGTGTGTGTGTGTGTGTGTGTGTGCGTGTGTGTGTGTATACATATGTGTGTGTACACCAATGTTAGCAGAGGCTCAGCTGTTTCCGAGACCGAGACCACCATCAAACTTGTCTTGGAGGGGAGAGAGTGAGGCATGCAAAGAAGCCCAGTAACGTGTGGGTGAGGAGGGGGGAAGGGGTGGAGGGGTGAAGTGTGTGTGTGTATGTGTGTGTGGGGGGGTGGGGTGGGGGGAAGGAGTGGAGGGGTGAAATGTGTGTGTGTATGTGTGTGTGGGGGGGTGGGGTGAGAGTGGGAGGGGGGTGGGGTGGGGGTTGGAGAGACAGGTGTGTTTTTGCCCAACAAGCCCTGCTGAGCCCCTGGAAGCAGCTTAGAGGATTATTCACCCCAAAATCTACTATAATCACATTTGGGCACACCCTCAGGCTGTTCAAGCCCACCCAGCACAGATACTCTGGGGTGGCAGAAAGAGCAGCCTACCAGTCTACCAACACACACACACACACACACACACACACACACACACACACACACACACACACACACACACATACACAGTAATGTAAGGCACTGGTCTCCTGTCTCTCAACTCTCTCCCCATGCAACTCCACAAACTTCCTTCTCCTCTCTCTCTCTCTCTCTCTCTCTCTCTCTCTCTCTCTCTCTCTCTCTCTCTCTCACTCACTCTCTGCACAGAGCAGCTGGGCAGATAAAGATGGACTATCAATCAAATGCATGACTGCCGTGCCACCTCAGCAAATGGCATCAATTCTTTACGGATGACAGTTCTATAGACAGATAGGCATGGGGGAATCAGTCAAAGCTTTCCTATGATAGCTCATCAGAGGGCGATCAGAGGAAGTCTCCTCTGATAGAGGACATTCCATTCCACCACATACGCAGGCACACACACACACACACACACACACGGTCACACGCTCGCTCACATACGCACGCTCGCTCTCACACGCACGCACACTCACTCGCACACACGCACGCACGCTCACACACACACCCACTCTCTCTCTCTCTCTCTCTCTCTCTCTCTCTCTCTCTCTCCCTCTCTCTCTCTCTCTGGGAGCGCCACTGAACACACAGGGCAAAGGGCCTCTCTTTGTCAAACAGGGACCCCACCACAATCACACACAATTATGTCCTACACTGACACACCTCCCGCTCAGTCTGTGTATGCTGACAATGAGAGTGAGTAGGGGTGAAAGAGAGGAGGAGAGGAGAAAGAGAGCAAAACATAGCCAGTCAGTCCACAAAGGCCCTTCTGTGGCAGACTTCCAGGAATCAGGTTTAATCAGTCCTCCCCTCATCTTCTGTCTTCCCCCCTCTCTCAGCTTCCACCCCCCACAAACATCTCTCTATTTCTCTAACCTCCCTGTCTCTTTCTCTCCGCTTCTCTCTCTCTCTCTCTCTCTCTCTCTCTCTCTCTCTCTCACTCTCTGTCTCTCCACCCCCTGTTATCTCTGATGCCTGTCTCTCCCGGCAGCGGTTTTTGCCTGCAGTCTCAAGTCCTCCATGACTCTCTCCCTCTAACTCCTCTGACAAACCATTGTGTTTATTTATTCACAAACCTCAGCACTAATCTTTCCCCCAAACCATCACTCTCTCTCTCTCACACTCTCTCTCCTCTTCCTCCACACTATTTCTGCCACCGCTTTCACAAACTATCCCTGCATCTCTACCGCGTAATCTCTCTAAATCCCTCACTCTCCATCTCTTTATCCATCTCTCCCCAAGGAAGAAAAAAAAAGAAAGAAGAGGGGAAGAAAAAAGAAAGCGCTCGCAAAACGAAGCCTGTTAATGTGTTTTGGTTTCCTCCAAACGCCTGCGCCACCAGTCTATTCATATAAAACAATTTACCGTCAACACAAATATAGCAGGTCGTAAATAGAGGACAGTGTATGTGGCGTGACGCTGGGCATGATAACTGTAAATACCGCCGTGGCTGATCCCAGCACAGCTGGAGGTCTCAGCACCTCTAATCCAGGCCCAGTTCAGCCCTGTGTCCACACTGGCCCCGGGACAGCTGAGTGGCAGGCCTGGGGCCAGTGTACCAAAGCTGCCAAGTAGGCAAAAGGCAGCAGACGGGCCTGACACTCACTTTTAGAGAAGTGCTAATCTGTGTGTCTGTGAGGCCCTGCGTCGCCTGTTCTAACAAGGACAACCGACACTCTGACTTGTCCCACTAACGGCCTATTTGAATGTGACACCTTTCGCTGTTAGGTGTCAATCAATCTGCCGGTGACCGTTTGGGAGTTGACAAACTGTTTCGAGAGCTATCAATCTTCATGAGATAAATGAACAATGTCGGTCCTGGTATGGTACAATAACATGGTCATTTAACAGACTCTGTTATCCAAAGCGACCTACAGAGAGTTCTACTGTGTGGCAGGGGAGACCGGGGACAAATGGAACAGGGGTCACTTGCAACACCCTGCTTTTCTCTAGAAACAAGAGATAGAAACTCACTCAGTACCATCAGTAGCCTTTTGGACCTAAAGACCATTACAGAGCTGTGAAATACCTCTCGTTATACTCATGCCATGTCTCTACACCGAGCATAGGGACAAATGTCACATCAGAATGTTTGGATTCAAATCAATACTGTAGTAGGCTTCTTCTATCAAAAAACAACGACTGGTCTCGGTTGAGTGGCCTCTGAGTTAATTGCAAAAAATGGGTACAATTGCCCCTGGTCTCCCCTAGTACATAACCTAATTGTTCTGACGTCCATGATGGTCATTGTCCTGAGCTGTATGTGTCAGGTCGGTGACCTCCAGGAAAGACAGCACCAGCGATGGCAGCCATAAAGCCTGATATGATCTGATATCAAACCACATTGCTCAGATACAGGACGAACAATCTGGCCACCCCAGAGACAACAAAGCCAACGGCGGAGAGACAGTGGTAGCTGGCATGCGGCTGAACGTGAGCCAACCGCAGGATGATTGCTGGGCCATAAGCAGACTAACGGAGGATAGATCCAGGGATTAACGTCTGTTCTTCATTCACTTATTACTAATTAGATTGCCTAAGTAATCTGACCTCCCTGGCTTGGACTGCTCATGGGACGTAATGGGGAGGAAAGGGTTAAAGGGATAGTTCCGGGTTTTTTTCCACGTTAGACCTCATTTTCCACTTACTGGGAGTATTGTACCAGCTATAGATATGTTGCTGTATGTGAGAGTTAGTTAAAGGGATAGTTCAGGTTTTTTCAACCTCATTTTTCACTTGTGAAAGAATGTTGTAGGCTCATCCAGACACTTTTTAAATATAATATTTCCATAATTTTTTTAGCTGGGTTAAAGCCAAAGACAGCTCAAGAAAGGAAACGTGACCGAAAAAAATGTGTCTGAATGAGCCTACAACACTCTTTCACAAGTGAGTGAAAAATGAGGTCGAAATAACCTGAACTATCCCTTTAACTAACTATAACATCCAGTATATCTATGGCTGGTACAGGATAGGTCATGACCGTACAATGTCGCAGTAGCAGAGACCAAAACAACCATGCCTGACATCACACCTGTACACACAGACACCGCCGCAAACCCACGAGCGAGCGAGCGGACGGACACACACACACACACACACACACACACACACGCGCGTTCTTTATCGATAGCGCTCATTCCTATGCTCTCCACGTAAACAGATCAGACACATTCTGATTCCATTGCCTGTTGTTTTTTATCTTATTTCATCTGTGTGAAAATCCTTCCAAATCTTTTCTTGCCATTCGCCACCCACCCACCAGGGCCAGGTCCTAACGCTGAGATAACTGACACGGAGTGATTGATCACACAAATCTTCCCCATCAGCAGCAGCAGCACAGAGAGGAGAAATAAATAAGCCAGGGATGGCTCTGTCCCTGTGGCCGGTGTAATAACCCTTTAAATCATGTGAAGATGACTGCTCCTGTGACAGCCTTCCTCTGCCTTTGCAGTCAGTCTGCACTATCTCTGTCTCTGTCTCTCCCCCCCTTCTCTCTCTCTCTCTCTCTCTCTCTCTCTCTCTCTCTCTCTCTCTCTCTCTCTGCATGCTGCTGACACTGGAGCCAGTCTGGCCTGTGTCTCCCTGTCGTCTGATTCCACACGGCTCCATATGCCAAGGCCAATCGTCTATGGAGAGATGAGCAAGAGAGAGAGAGAGAGAGAGAGAGAGAGGGTGGGGGGGGAGGGAGAGGAGGGAGAGAGAGACAGCACGGATGTGACATGTCAATGAAGGGAAAGGTCAAATGGCTTTGTGCATGCGATGGATGAATGACAGACCCGCGCACACACGAGGACACGGACACTGCTTACACAAAGAAACACGCAGCATTTTGATCCCCACTCCATCTCCTGCTGTGTCAGGACAAAACACTCCACACATCCCGTCGAGTGTGCATGCGTTTGAGAGTCCCTTCAAATCAGCTGAGGCAGTTGTCACCGTGGCAACGCGTGCACCTCCAGTGACCAGGATGACATCAGGGGTGACAGTGGGTTCCGCTAATTAGAATAACAAGCCCTCCTCCCTAATTAAACGCGGGGGAAAGAGAGTAAACAGTGCAGGGAAGGCGCTGCCAGCCTATCCTGGCCATAGAATAAATCTGTACATTATTGAATCCCATGCCGCTAGATTTGCCAACAGTCTGATCCACTCAGCGGCTCTCACTTATTGTTTGATGGCCGCTTCAAAAAAAGAATCGAAGCATATAATGACTCCACCCCATTGTGGGTCTCTTGAAGTCGTACTGGCCACCTCCCTAACCTCAAGATTCCCGAACAGCACACAGGGGATTAAAAGAGCAGCAGGTCACTCTTCCTAAACGGAGCAGTCAGCTAAATCCTCTGGATTATAATCCTCTTCTTATCCCAGTCTGCAGGGGGAGTAATACCCACACGATCAGCCCCTTTCCCCCACCCCTGTGCCTATAGGTGTCTGTAACTGCGGTGGGTATGTATGGACACTCCATCCCCAAGGACACCCACTATTCTGCTATTTATTTAGCTTTAGGGGCAGTATTAAACTGACATAATGGTATACTGTTAGTTTCCAGTATTGTTCCCGAACATGGCCGACTTCACAGTGACACATAACTTGACACATAACTCAGGATTGCACATTAGATACATTAATGACACATTACCATTCATACACAAATGATCAAACAGACACACATTTCAGGCAAACAGAGGAAATGCACGCACACGCACACACACACACACACACACACGCACACACGCACCCACCCACACACACACACACAAATATTTGTTTTTCTCACATTTTTGAAAGCCACATGCCCATATGCCCAGCTGCACAGCTTGAGTAGTTGATTGTTACTGTCATTATCAACAATGCTTTTCAAGTGTTGAAACTAGAACCAGTAATGGTAATTACAATTCTGAGAAAAAAAATGTAATGATTCAAATCATTAAAGTAATCAAAGACAGACTCCGGTGGCGGGAGTTGGCAAAGGAAGGAAGTAGAAAAGTGGAAGATGAGGAAAAATGGAGGACTGCTACTGTACAGTATGCAGAAGAGAAAAAAAGAGAAGAGAAGAGAAGAGAAAAGAAGAGAAAAGAAGAGAAGAGAAGAAAGAGAAGGAAAGAATAGGGGAGAGAGGTATAGTTTCAGTTTTGTAGTGTGTCTCTGCTGAGCTCCAGCACCTTCCCACTGGGATACACAACTTCCCACTGATGAGACACAGGGGATAATACCATGTTGTCCTGCAGCCCTGCCTGGAGAGGAACACACAACTGCCTCTCCCTGGGACTATTATTGATGATACACTGGCAGAACAAACACACCCGTCGTGTACACACACTGTCCCCTTGCAGGTGATTACTTGACCTCTGCGCGTGTGTGTGTGTGTGTGTGTGTGTGTGTGTAGTGTGTGTGTAGTGTGTGTGTGTGTGTGTGTGTGTGTGTGTGTGTGTGTGTGTGTGTGTGTGTGTGTGTGTAGTGTGTGTAGTGTGTGTGTGTGTGTGTGTGTGTGTGTGTGTGTGTGTGTGTGTGTGTGTGTGTGCGAGTATGTGTGTGCACCTGGAGTGTTTTTTTGTTTACTTTGTCTGGCAATTTCATCCATAATGCATTTCGGTTATAAGTGACTGGTGATGTCAGAGGGGACCTCTAGTACCGACTAGAACTTTCCTTAAAAAGACACGGTGAGTAACTCTCACAGACAGAGCTAGTCTGCACGCAAGGTCAGAAAATAACTCAAGACGGTAGGTCATACGGTAAACAAGATTGTTGCTACTAACTAACCAACAGCGCTATCTTGGTTTCTGCGTTTCAGGGTATAGATAATGATGTGTTGGCTCTGTCGAGATAGATAGACCCATGTTTTGGTACAGTATGTGAGCGTCAACATATTTCCAGTGACTGTGGGTCTGGGTAAACACCTCAGAGAGAGCTAGTGTGCTGCAGCAGCTGCATTCTGGATGTGCTCAGCAGACATCCTAATCCCACAGCAGCGGGGGAATTATAAACCTCACACTAACTTCACTAGAATAGCACAGCTAGCCGCTAGGGCCACAGTTAACTCATCATCAACAGAGTTATTTATTTCCCAAGGTCTGAGATAGAGCGCCGCTCGGCCAGCTAAGCCATTTGATGAGCTCGCTCCCACTATTTCTGTGGGTTTGTATGGAATGTCCCTGTCAAGGTCGCGCCTCGTCATAGGACGAGTCAAGGCAGGTGGATTTCACTTCATCACTCCGTAGATTAGAATCATTTATAGACGCATTTATGAACGGCGCTCTCTTTCCCCCTCCCCGAGACACGAGCGCACGCACACACACGCATACGCACGCACGCACGCACACACACACCCACACACACGCACACACACGCACGCACACACACACACACACACACACACACACACACATACACACACACACACATGGCACACACATGCACGCACACACACACACACGCACACACACACTCTCTTATACTTATGCTCTTACTGTACTACACTGTGCTCTTGCAAACATGACAACAAACACGACAACAAAGCCCAGGACACGCTCTGTTCTGCAATATCATCCTTCACAAAACGTGTACATCATGTTTGAGATAATCTGGATGAAGCTATGATAACATCATCTACAAATGTAAAACATAATCCACAGAAAGCTCTTGTTTGAGAAGGGATTTGATCTCGTCTCTTGTATAACACAGTTGTACACAGCTTCATGGATTCTCCCTGTACAGCACGAGGGCTCTTACTGGAGTTCGAGCTGTTTTATTTGAATTTGAACATGTATTTTAGCTAAATGCTGTGTGGTTCATCTCAAGACAGCACAACGTTAAATGACCTGCATTTTGTATACCAGGCTGTACCAGGCTTTTCCAATGAAATATGAACCACAGAGTACATGTCAGACTCTCTCTATCCAAAGGGCGCTTCCTCTTTTAGAGTTTAAAGTTCAATACAGTCGTAATGTAATTACGCAGGAGGCCCTGGAACAAGCTCGTATTCATTCTGCTTCATTGCATTAGTCCAAGCAGTCTACCGACCAACACACCAACATCCCCCCCCCCCCCCCCCCCCTCTCTCTCTCTCTCTCTCTCTCTCTCTCTCTCTCCGTCTCTCTATTTCCTTCTCTCTCTGTGACCTCAGCTCAACCCTTCTCCACAGTCTCCCCTGTAGGAGAGTGTAACAGACAGGGTAACTTCATTGATCTGCCCGAGATCAAAGGAGGAAGAGGAGCAAAAGAGGAAGAGGGTGGGGAGTGTCCTCTCTTTCACCCCCATCCTCAGCTGGAGGGAAGGCAGAAAGGCACTGGCCTCTGTCCTCCTATTAAGTCATCCATCCATTCAGTGTCCACTCAGTTAGCAAACGGCTGGGAGGTAGAGAGCATGTTAATAATGTTAATAGCCGAGAAAGGTGGATTCATGAGGATAGGCTAGGACTTAAATGGGTACGAATGTTTTATCTTTGCGCCGTTAAAAGCTCAATGAATTTCACAAACTTTGCGGATGAGTGTCTGCCATTTTGTCAGTAATAAGCTGGCAGAGAGAAAGGGGAAGGACAACAATCCAGTCGAACACACTGCCTCTGGACTACTGGGGTTTGAACTCAAAACACATCTCATGTTTACGGACCTCTGGACATCTCGTTTCTTTCCCGCAACAGTTTTTTTCACTTACGTCATTTCTCTTTGCTGTTGTCAGAATGAATGCCAAGCGTTGAACTCATGTTGTTCTATATTATCATTTAATTGATCAGGAAAAAAGAGATGTAATAATGAATTGTTGGAGAACAACATTTATAAATTACAGAGCCTAGCAGGTGGTAACGGCTCCTTCTAGTGAAGAATTCAGTTTTACAAGTTTTATCAGACGCAAACACTCATTATTACATTAGCTTGGCCTCATCCCTTCCATACGCATCCAATCACTTACCAAACTAATAAACTACAGCAACAACACATTCCACCTCAGGCAATTATAGCAGAACAACATTCCACTCTAGACACATTGTGATATTCCTCCTTTGTTTCAGAAGAGGAGGTATGAATTAGTTATTACAGTAGCTGTGTTTGGCCATCTCTACTAAATACGGAAGGTGAATGAACACATCATTACGTACGAGAGAAAGAGAGAGAGAATGTGAGAGACTGGGGAGAGAGAGAGAGAGAGAGAGAGAGAGAGAGGTGTTGAGGGGGGTGTGACGCGGAGAGCCCGACTGTGCAGTTAGACATCGGTGGTTGTGCAGAGCAACTCTTCTTGCACGCCACGAACGCGCAGACTATGTCAAAATTGCAGATGTGCCGTATTGTTTTCCCACCTGCTCGCATGGTACGGTGATGCAG